>NW_028230455.1:15662757-15924121 GCF_043228905.1 Azolla caroliniana
CAGGAGGATTCCCTTGAGTTCCTTCCGCTTGAGCGGATGACATCGGGTCGTTAATTTGAGCCATTAAAGATTATTTCTGGAAAAGAAATAGGATAAGGTCAGAGATATAGTCATAACATCTTGTCGTGATGTAAACATATCATGGGCGAGCATTAATCGATATCATTATCTCACGTCAATACCCCTCTAGACGTATGAGATGAGGTTCAAGATCAGGTTACTATGGTAACACAAAGGTGTTTTAAAAACCATGGGGGTGACAAATAAATGTCTTTCCCTGATCTCTATATCGATTTTTTCATGGTGGCTCCCCGAGGCTCAACCATGTATGTTCGCGTCATGAATAGTTTATACACGAAAAAAAATGTTAACAATAAACTATGTTTCGGTGCCCACATAAGTGGTTTCGGCTCTTTAAGTCCTATTACGAGGACCCCGAGGTGCACTTAGACCTTAAGTCTAAACATGTGTTATAGTCATATGTATCAAGGATGTTGTATGGTCTTGGTCATATTTGAACTCGAGACCTCGAGAACAAATACATTAAACACTTGAGCCAACCAAGTAAGTTGCTCTTCTCGAATGTTTAATGTTTGATGCGTATAAGAGATATGCGAGGCAATTGATCATATACGTTTTTTTAAAAGAACATATATGTCAAGGGTCCTTATTTCGCCCTCATTTACCAAAACTATGTTGGTACGTTACCTAACCTCAAGTCTCGTAATTACGATGGCATACGCCAAAGTGCAACCTAATGGTCAAGCCAAATGAGCCCTTGTTTCGTAGTAGGCTCACGTGGGCCATCACATGGTCACGTCATTACGAATGCCTCTCGTAAGAACGAGCTCATGGTGGCATCGTATCCATGTAACGAGGGAGGGATGTTGGATACGTGCGTCATTGGAGCGACCTCACTTGAAGTGGGTCAACCCCTACGTACTCAACATCATTTTGGCTATTTGCGTTTCTTTACGTAACGAAATCGAGGTCGTCAATGGGGTTATCAACAATAAAAAAATGTTGAAAAAGGGATGGTGACAACGCCATTCTCAAAAAAATGTGAGGACGGCCACCAACATCCTTTTCCCGACAAGGACAACTTTCGATATAATCACGTAATAACGAATATACACATATGTTTACTTATCACATATATATGATCAAATACGTATATATGTGACCACATATGCCTATATTAAACATATCGTTATATTAAATAGCCACAAATGATGTGATCGAGATACGTAATCGAGGTGTATACCTCTACGCACACGAAACATCCACAAATAAGAGATCATCGTAATACGCAATGGAGATATTGACCTCTTACGCATACGAGACCAAACGCATATCGTTTACAACAAATCAAGGTATTAAACTCATACGCAAACGTAACATATGTTCGTGATCGTAATACGTAATTGAGGTATTAACCTCGTACGCATACGACACTCATCACATATTATTAATATGTCAAACGAGGTATTGACCTCGTGCACATATGTAAACGTTTTAGATAATCAATTAAAGACCACTACAACATCATTGACTTAATGAAAAAAATTACATATAAACTAAACACATGATTAGATGGGAGAAGAGAGAATAGAAAGAAAAATTATGGAAAGAGTTACCGAAGTTCTTTGTGGATCGTTGTCTGGATCAAGGCCAACCGCACAACGATCGATCAGCATCAATCAAAAGACAAATGAAAAACAAAGAAACATTAGTACAAAAATCTGATACCAAATATTATAGATCTTGGTACTAACGTAAGCTTAAGATAAGGATAATGAAAAGATAGATAGAAAGGAGAAAGAGAAAGAAGGGTGCCGATCCACCCGACCACCCCCGAGCGAAGGGATCGAGACGGACTCGAGGCTCGATCGGCGTCCCATACCACCGCCGTGGCGTCGAGTCGTACCTGGTGCTGGCGCGCTCGCTACAAGAGTTGACCCACCACACGAGCAGAGTCTCGATGTAGTCAAAAGATGATCAAATGAGGGTAGCTAGGCCTCTTATTTATAGCGATACCCAAGGCCCCCAGGCAAGTTCACACTTGACCTAATGGGTTGTCTCAATCCCGAGGATTAAAAGTAATCCTCCCCTTCTTTACACTCTCGTTTAACCCTCACACTTATCCACGTGTATAGAATACTACGGTAAATTCTTACCACGGGATATTATATGGTCATGCCCGTAACAGACCGTCTCCGAACAGCCGACGTTGTCGGTTCACTTGACCTTAGATTGACGGTAGTTGGGGTTGATTGGGGAGTCGTATCCGAATTCTATTGCTTCCAGTCTTCAATCGTCTTATCTTCAAGAAAGACTACGTCCCGACTTCTCACTACCTTCTTGTTGACTAGGTCCCATAGCCTATAGCCAAACTCATCTTCCGAGTATCCCATGAATATGCATGCTTTCGACTTATTGTTGAGCTTTGACCTCTGATCCTTCAGTACATGCATGTACCCCAATCATCCGAATACCCTCAGGTGTTGGTAGGAGACATCCTTCCCTATCTACACTCTTTGTGGGACATCACCCTTTAATGGTACTGAGGGAGACCTATTGATAAGATAAACAGATGTGTACATCGCCTCAGCCCAATTGGATTTCATCAGTTTCGCATGATAGAGCATGCTCCTTACCCTCTCCATGATTGTTCGATTCATCCTCTCTGCAAGCCCGTTCAACTCTGGGGTCTTTGGCACTGTGTATTCGATCTGAATACCTTGGCACTTGCAGTATTCCTCGAATTGCTCTCTATACTCGCCACCGTTGTCGGTTTGAACAAGCTTCAACTTCTGACCCGACTCTCGTTCAACTCTAGCCTGGAACTCCTTGATAACCGACAATACTTGATCCTTCGACTTCAGTACGAAGGCCCATGTCTTCCGACTATAGTCATCGATGAACGTCACAAAGTACTGTCCACCTCGATGCGATGGAGCATCTACATAACACACATCCGTGTGTACCAGTTCCAGTGCAGCTTCTCTTCTTCTTGGTGGTCTTGTGTGGAATGTTGGTTTGTTCTGCTTTCCGACTAAGCAGTCGACGCACTTCTCCAGGTGCACTCCCTTGACTTCTGGTAGAAGCTTTTGGTCGGCTAGCAGGTGCATTCCTTTCTCACTCATGTGGCCTAGCCTCTTATGCCATATCTCTCCTATTGTGTCAGCTACCACATTTACTTCTGGTTTGCATAGTCGGGCATGCATCATATATAATGTGCCTTCTTTCTGTGCTCCGGCCTCTATGAGATTTCCTAGGCAGAACTTCCACCTGCCATTCCGAAAGCTACCACTATAGCCTTCGTCATCTAACCTTCCAGTCGATATCAGATTCAATTTGATATTGGGGATGTGTCGAACATCCTTCAGAGTCAATCGGCACCCTATTGACGTCGTCAAGCAGACACTTCCGACTCCGGCTATCTTGCACTCTCCACTATCACCCATTTTCACATAACCGTGATCTCTGACTATGTAAGTCGAGAAATACTCTCTCGACGGAGTTATGTGGAACGATGCCCCGGAATCGATCACCCAAGTGCATTCTTCACTTGCAAGATTTGCACTTGTCTGTTCACAGATGAACAACACTTCTTCATTGCTCGTAGCAATGGCAGAAGTGTTCTTCTCATCAGGAGTCTTCCTGGGTTCGACATTGTTTCCGACACCCTTGTCTTTTCTCATGTGTCAGTAGTCTTTCTGGAAGTGTCCAGGTTTACCACAGTAAAAGCACACTAGCATACCTCTAGACTTTGATCTGGCTTGGGACTTTTCTCTCCTTGGTGGACTTATTTGCCGGTTCCTCTGTTCGAATGTTGTGTTACATTCGACTCCGACTGGGACATGACTCCCTTGTCCTTCCTCCTTGCCTCCTCATTTAGGATGCTTGTCTTTACGGTTTGTAAAGACAAGTTCTCTTCTTGACAAGAGGTGCTGAGAGTAACCACTAGGTTCTCCCAGCTATTCGGCAGTGTGCACATCAGTAGAATGGCCTACATCGCATCATCCAGGGGAAACTTGGTTGCAAAAAGTTGATTCACATACCCCATGAATGTGTTGATGTGTTCGATGATGCTCTCACCGTCTCTGTATTTCAGCTATACGATCTTTCTCATCAATGAGGTTTTATTGAGCGCGTTCTTCCTCTCATATACGCACTCATATACGCACGCAACAACTTTAGCAAGGTGAAGGAATGTAAACACATAATGAATCAAAAGCATGAAATAGAATTGATGTAAGTTTCTTACTAACCTTGACTTTAACACATAATGAATCAAAAGCATGAAATAGAATTGATGTAAGTTTCTTACTAACCTTGACTTTAACACATAATGAATCAAAAGCATGAAATAGAATTGATGTAAGTTTCTTACTAACCTTGACTTTAAGGTGATGTGGTCCAACTTCCTGGCATGCATAATTTATCCTTAGCCTTTGAATTTTCACATGTAATTCTTTCATTTCTTTGGTTTCTATTAAAAAACCTCACATTAATATCATAAGGATGGATTTTTTAAAGTTACTGGTTCTGTTTCATGAAATTTCTTGTCTTTGCATCAAAGGAAAATTATGTATTTCCCATTAGTGTTGCAGTGAAGGTTTCCCATTATGTTTCCCACCATGCACAAACATGTCTTGAAGTTTGGAAGCTTCTAAATAACAATATGTTTGTGTGTATTATTGTACACACGTTTTATCCTTGAAAATGGTCACTGATGCTATTTTGTTGCATCATTAAAGGAAGCAGGTTGGAAGATGCTGGCTATGGTGTATGTCTCAGAATGCTCGAGCTACTTAGTCATCGAGAAAAGGTGATCTATGTCTCATTGTTTAACCTCGTTCTTCGTATCACTGAAATAACGTGCAGGCTAAAACGAGGAAATAAGATTATTGGGAATCCTCTCTTTTGTACACAACACACTTTGGAGATCCCTTTTTGGAAAGGTATCTATTTACGACTAGGTGATTTTCATCTTTCTTTTGAAGGCTGCATTATCTAATATTTGTGGGAAAAAGGTTGCAGATTCTTTGGAGCAGGGAACAGAAAATGAAGGTGAATACATGATCAGTGAGAGAGAGCTCCTTGTGAATAGGTATCTCAGGATGATTCCACATACATTAAACTCATTTTATCTTAGTTGATTGCAATTGCATTATTTTTCTTCAAAACTTCTAGTTGGCCTATGAATCATGATGATAGCTTCCCTCCCTGTCTTTTTCTTTTTAACAGATATTCTCAAATATATATCGACCTACAATGATTGCATTTGCAACCTTTTCCTTCACTAATGGCATTCTTGTACACATATTGACTTGTTAAAACCATACCTGTATTGCTTCTTTCATGATGGCAGTGTTGAAAGCATTGGTTTGATCTACAGTACCAATATTGAAACACATGCTAACCTTTGATGATTGCACTTGCCCTTTTTCTCATTGTCTTCAGTACTGATGTATTAATATAGATTTGACTCCTGTTGATGGTTGCATTTGCTTGATTTTCTTCCTCAACAGCACTAAAATAATATGTTTGCTGTATGTTGGTGTCATTTGATTGGTCTTTCCATACGATAGCTTGTAGTAATGAATGAAGTATTGATAGTATTCTATTGCAGGTTTATTTGTGCCGAAGGATATGGGTGTTTTCAACTGTGGTGTTTATTCTTTTGGAGCGTAAGCTATTCAAGCCTCTTCTGAAACAGCTTAAAACAACTTGAATTGTTGTTTCAAGCCGTTTCTGAAACAACTTAAAACAACTTGAATTGCTTTAAGATGACGGTCTCAAACCGTATGGATCCAATCTAAACCTAACTGAAGCAACCTCCTAGAATCGTCTAAACCAAACCCTGAATTAAACCGAATTGAGCCATGAAATCATCTGAACTAGGCCCGAGTTGAATCGAATCAAACTTTTAATTCGAACAAGGCCTAAATTGACCCGAATCGAACCGAAGAAAAACTCGCAATAACAAACTACGAAGCTGTGATTTCCGGTGCGGCTTTAGATGGCACCAAATCATCGCTGATTCTGATCAAGAAAAAAGATTGAAGCAAATGCCAACATTTGTACAATTGTAGGGTCTTTTTTTAAGCTTGTGTTTAGGTCAAATGAGAGGAAAAGATTGTATAAAACACAAAGATCAAGTAAACACTAGAACCAGAGCTCCTTTGGACATGGGCTTGAAACTGCACAGACCCAGCTCCCCAGAGTGACAGATCCATCCAATCCGCCATGACTTCTTAACCCTTGGCTTCTCCGCACTGTCCTCCAAGCCCATCATCACGTTTGTCATAGGCAATGCCGAGAAGTTGGAAGAGGTGAAGATGATCCTGGGAGACTCTGTCCCCTTTTAATCTCCTTCCAATCTTTCAGGATTGACTGTAAGTAGATTGTGTGAAAAGAGATAATTTTGCTCTTATCTCTCTCTCTCTCTCTCTCTCTCTCTCTCTCTCTCTCTCTCTCTCTCTCTCTCTCTCCTTTTGTGTTGTAGTTTGCAGAGTTACATCCCATTTCAGCATCCTTCTTTTGTGTTGTAGTTCGTAATTTCGAAACTCAGGGCGAGAGACATGAAGAAAAAAGTAATGTTGAGGAGGGCATAGACAAGAGCGCGTGAGTAAATGAAAATGTTTTTACTTGGCTCGTGTGATATCAGAATTTTGTGTTGAAACATTCGAATCGAAGTTAATGAAGCTAGCTACGATTTGGAATTGAAAAATCGTGATTTTTAAATTCAGGGTGAGAGACATGAAGAAAAAAGTAAAGTTGAGGAGGGCGTAGTCACGAGCGCATGAGTAAATGAAAATGTTCATACCTGGCTCGTGTGATATCAGAAGTTTGTGTTCGAACATACGAATCAAAGCTAACGAAACTAGCTATGATATAGGATAGACTAATCATGATTTTAAAATTCACGCCAAGAGACATGAAGACAAAAGTAATGTTGAGGAGGGCGTAGTCAAAAGCTCGTGAGTAAATGAAAATTTTTATACCTGGCTTGTGTGATAACGGATTTTTGTGTTCAGACATACGAATCGAAGCTAACGAAGCTAGCTATGATATAGGATAGACTAATCATGATTTTAAAACTCAAGGCGAGAGACATGAAGAAAAACGTAAAATTGAGGAGGGTGTAGTCAAGAGCGCGTGAGTAAATGAAAATGTTCATACCTGGCTCGTGTGATAACGGATTTTTGTGTTCTAACATACGAATCGAAGCAAACAAAGCTAGTTCTGATATACGATTGAAAAATTGTGATTTTGAAATTCAGGGCGAGAGACATGAAGAAAAACGTAAAGTTGAGGAGGGCGTAGTCAAGAGCGCGTGAGTAAATGAAAACATTCATACCTGGCTCATGTGATAACAGATTTTTGTGTTCAAACATGCAAATTGAAGCTAACGAAGCTAGTTCTGATTTACGATTGAAAAATTGTGATTTTGAAATTCAGGGCGAGAGACATGAAGAAAAACGTAAAGTTGAGGAGGGCGTAGTCAAGAGCGCGTGAGTAAATGAAAACATTCATACCTGGCTCATGTGATAACAAATTTTTGTCTTCAAACATGCGAATTGAAGCTAATGAAGCTAGCTCAGATATATGATTGAAAAATTATGTTTTCGAAACTCAGGTCGAGAGACATGAAGAAAAAAGTAAAGTTGAGGAGGGCGTAGATAAAAGCGCCTGAGTAAATTAAAATGTTCATACCTGGCTCCTGTGATATCGGAATGTTGTGTTGAAACATGCGAATAGGAGCTAACAAAGCTACCTATGATATGGAATTAAAAAATCGTGACTTTGAAATTCAAGGCGAGAGACATGAAGAATAAAGTAAATTTGAGGAGGGCGTAGTCAAGAGCGCGAGAGTAAATGAAAATGTTCATACCTGGCTCGTGTGATATCGGATGTTTGTGTCTAAACATGCGAATTGTAGCTAACGAAGCTAGCACTAATATAGGATTGAAAAATCATGATTTTGAATCTCAGGTCGAGAGACATGAAGAATGAGGCAATGTTGACGAGGGCGTGGACAACAACGCGTGAGTAAATGAGAATTTTCATACCTCGCTCGTGTGATATATGATTGAAAATGTGCATTCCTGGCTCGTGTGATAACGGATATTTATGTTCAAACACGAGAATCGAAGCTAACGAAGCTAGCTATGATATACGATAGACTAATCATGATTTTAAAATCAGGCCGAGAGACATGAAGAAAAAAGTAAAGTTGAGGAGGGACTAGTCAATAGTTTGTGAGTAAATGAAAATGTTCATACCTAGCTCGTGTGATAAGGGAATTTTGTGTTCAAACATGCGAATTGAAGATAACGAAGCTAGCTCTGATATAGGATTGAAAAATCATGATTTTGAAACTCAGTTCGAGAGACATGAAGAAAAAGGCAAAGTTGAGGAGGGCGTAGACCAGAGCGCGCGAGTAAATGAAAATGTTTATACTTGGCTCGTGTGATTTGGGATATTTGTGTTCAAACATGCGAATCGAAGCTAGCTCTAATATATGATTGAAAAATCATGATTTGGAATCTCAGGTCGAGAGACATGAAGAAAAAAGCAAAGTTGAGGAGGGCGTAGACAAGAGCACGTGAGTAAATGAAAATGTTCATCCCTGGGTGGTGTGATATCGGATTTTTGTGTTCAAACATTGAATTGAACCTAACCACTGTATCTATGATATGGAATTGAAAATTCATTATTTTAAAACTCACGTCGAGAGACATGATAAAAAAAGCAAAGTTGAGGAGGGCCTACACATGAGCGTGCTTGAGTAAATGAAAATGTTCATACCTAGGTCGTGTGATATCGAATTTCTGTGTTCAAACATTCGAATTGAAGATAAACACGCTAGTTATGATTGCAATTGAAAGTTGATGACTTTGAAACTCAGGTCGAGAGACATGAATAAACAAGCAAAGTTGAGGAGGTCGTAGACAAGAGGGCGTGAGTAAATGAAAATGTTCATACCTAGCTCGTGTGATATTAGATTTTTGTGTTCAAACATGTACATTGAAGCTAGGTAAGCTATCCATGTTATGGAATTGAAAAATCATGATTTTGAAACTCAGGTCGAGAGACATGATGAAAAAAGCAAAGTTGAGGAAGTCGTAGACAAGAGCACGTGAGTAAATGAAAATGTTCATACCTGGCTCATGTGATATCGGATTTTTGTGTTCAAACATGAGAATTGAAGCTAACCACGCTATCTATGATATGGAACTGAAAAATCATCATTTGAAAACTCAGGTCGAGAGACATGATGAAAAAAGCAAAGTTGAGGAGGGCCTACACAAGAGCGTCTGAGTAAATTGAAATGTTCATACCTAGCCCGTGTGATATGGGATTTTTATGTTCAAACATGCGAATCGAAGCCAACAATGCTAGCTATCATATAAAATTGGAAAATCATAATTTTAAAACTCAGGTCAAGAGACATGATGAAAAAAGCAAAGTTGAGGAGGGACTAGACAAGTGCGCGTGAGTAAATGAAAATGTTCATACCTGGCTCGTCTGATATCGGATTTTTGTGTTCAAACATACGAATCGAAGCCAAGAATGCTAGCTACAATATACATTTGAAAAATTATGATTTTGAAACTCAGGTCGAGAGACATGATGAGAAAAGCAAAGTTGAGGAGGTCGTAGACAAGAGGGCGTGAGGGTATGAAAATTTTCATACCTAGCTCGTGTGATATTGGATTTTTGTGTTCAAACATGCGCATTGAAGCTAAGTACGATATCTAGGTTATGGAATTGAAAAGTCATGATTTTGAAACTCAAGTCGAGAGACATGATGAAAAAAGCAATGTTGAGGAGGTTGTAGACAAGAGCACGTGAGTAAATGAAAATATTCATCCCTGGGTGTTGTGATATCGGATTTTTGTGTTCAAAAATCGAATTGAACCTAACCACTATATCTATGATATGGAATTGAAAAATCATCATTTTAAAACTCAGGTCGAGAGACATGATGAAACAAGCAAAGTTGAGGAGGGCCTACACATGAGCGTGCTTGAGTAAATGAAAATGTTCATACCTAGGTCGTGTGATATCGAATTTCTGTGTTCAAACATTCGAATTGAAGATAAACACGCTAGTTATGATATGCAATTGAATGTTGATGACTTTGAAACTCAGGTCGAGAGACATGATGAAAAAAGCAAAGTTGAGGAGGGCCTAGACAAGCGCGCTTGAGTAGATGAAAATGTTCATACATGGCTCGTGTGATGTCGGATTTTTGTGTTGCAACATGCGAATCGAAGCTAACAACGCTAGCTATGATACGGAGTCTAAAAATCACGATTTTGAAACTTAGGTAGAGAGACATGAATAAACAAGCAAAGTTGAGGAGGTCGTAGACAAGAGGGCGAGAGTAAATGAAAATGTTCATACCTAGCTCGTGTGATATTGGATTTTTGTGTTCAAACATGCGGATTGAAGCTAGGTAAGCTATCCATGTTATGGAATTGAAAAATCATGATTTTGAAACTCAGGTCGAGAGACATGATGAAAAAAGCAAAGTTGAGGAAGTCGTAGACAAGAGCACGTGAGTAAATGAAAATGTTCATACCTGGCTCGTGTGATATCAGATTTTTGTGTTCAAACATGCGAATTGAAGCTAACCATGCTATCTATGATATGGAACTGAAAAATCATCATTTGAAAACTCAGGTCGAGAGACATGATGAAAAAAGCAAAGTTGAGGAGGGACTAGACAAGTGCGTGTGAGTAAATGGAAATGTTCATACCTAGCCTGTGTGATGTCGGATTTTTGTGTTCAAACACGCGAATTGAAGCTAACCACGCTATCTATGATATGGAATTGAAAAATCATCATTTGAGCAGGTCGAGAGACATGATGAAAAAAGCAAAGTTGAGGAGGGCCTACACAAGAGCACGTGAGTAAATGAAAATGTTCATCCCTGGGTGGTGTGATATTGGATTTTTGTCTTCAAACATCGATTTGAACCTAACCATGCTATCTATGATATGGAATTGAAAAATCATCATTTGAAAACTCAGGTCGAGAGACATGATGAAAAAAGCAAAGTTGAGGAGGGACTAGACAAGTGCGTGTGAGTAAATGGAAATGTTCATACCTAGCCCGTGTGATGTCGGATTTTTGTGTTCAAACATGCCAATTGAAGCTAACCACGCTATCTATGATATGGAACTGAAAAATCATCATTTGAAAACTCAGGTCGAGAGACATGATGAGAAAAGCAAAGTTGAGGAGGTTGTAGACAAGAGCACGTGAGTAAATGAAAATGTTCATCCCTGGGTGGTGTGATATTGGATTTTTGTGTTCAAACATCGAATTGAACCTAACCACGCTATCTATGATATGGAATTGAAAAATCATCATTTGAAAACTCAGGTCGAGAGACATGATGAAAAAAGCAAAGTTGAGGAGGGCCTACACAAGAGCATCTGAGTAAATGGAAATGTTCATACCTAGCCCGTGTGATATGGGATTTTTATGTTCAAACATGCGAATTGAAGCCAACAATGCTAGCTATCATATACAATTGGAAAATCATAATTTTGAAACTCAGGTCGAGAGACATGATGAAAAAAGCAAAGTTGAGGAGGGACTAGACAAGCGCGCGTGAGTAAATGAAAATGTTCATACCTGGCTCGTGTGATATCAGATTTTTGTGTTCAAACATGCGAATCGAAGCCAAGAATGCTAGCTACAATATACATTTGAAAAATTATGATTTTGAAACTCAGGTCGAGAGACATGATGAGAAAAGCAAAGTTGAGGAGGTCGTAGACAAGAGGGCGTGAGGGTATGAAAATTTTCATACCTAGCTCGTGTGATATTGGATTTTTGTGTTCAAACATGCGCATTGAAGCTAAGTACGATATCTAGGTTATGGAATTGAAAAATCATGATTTTGAAACTCAGGTCGAGACACATGATGAAAAAAGCAAAGTTGAGGAGGTTGTAGACAAGAGCACGTGACTAAATGAAAATGTTCATCCCTGGGTGGTGTGATATCGGATTTTTGTGTTCAAACATCTAATTGAACCTAACCACTGTATCTATGATATGGAATTGAAAAATCATCATTTTAAAACTCAGGTCGAGAGACATGATGAAAAAAGGAAAGTTGAGGAGGGCCTAGACAAGCGCGCGTGAGTAAATGAAAATGTTCATACCTGGCTCGTGTGATATCGGATTTTTGTTATCAAACATGCGAATTGAAGCTAAGTACGGTATCTATGATATGGAATTAAAAAAGCATAATTCTAAAACTCAGGTCGAGACACATGATTTAAAAAGCAAAGATGAGGAGGTCGTAGACAAGAGGGCGTGAGTAAATAAAAAGGTCATAATTGGCTCGTGTGATATCCGATATTTGGGTTCCAACATGCAAATCAAAGCTAAACACGCTAGTTATGATATGCACTTGAAAATTTCTGATTTTGAAACTCAGGTCGAGAGACATGATGAAAAAAGAAAAGTTGAGGACGGTCTCGACAAGCGCGTGTGAGTAAATGAAAATGTTCATACCTGCCTCGTGTGATATCGGATTTTTGTGTTCAAACATGCGAATCGAAAAAAAAACTATGCTAGTTACCATATGGAATTGAAAAGTCATGATTTTGAAACCCAGGGAGAGAGATATGAAGAAAAAAGCAAAGTTGAGGAGGTCGTAGACAAGAGGGCGTGAGTAAATGAAAATGTTCATACCTAGCTTGTGTGATATCGAATGTCTATGTTCAAACATGTGCATTGAAGCTAAGTACGCTATCTATGATATCGAATTGAAAAATCATGCTTTTGAAACTCATGTCGAGAGACATGAAGAAAGAAGTAAAGGTGAGGAGGGCCTAGACAAGCGTGCGTGAATAAATGGAAATGTTCATACCTTGCTCATGTGATATTGGATTTTTGCGTTCAAACATGCGAATTGAAGCTAACAATGCTAGTTATGATATGGAATTGAAAAATCACGATTTTGAAACTCAGGTAGAGAGACATGAATAAACAAGCAAAGTTGAGGACGTCGTAGACAAGAGGGCGTGAGTAAATGAAAATGTTCATACCTCGCTCGTGTGATATCTGATTTTTGTGTTCAAACATGCGAATTGATCCTAACTATGCTATATATGATATGGAATTGATATGGATTTTGAGGTTTAAGCTTGCGAATCCAAGTTACCGAATCTAGCTATGATATGGAATTCAAAAATCAGGATTTTGAAACTCAGGTCGAGAGACATGAAGAGAAAAGAAAATTTGAGGAAGGCGTAGACAAGAGCTCCTCAATGAATGAAAATGTTCATACATTGCTCCTGTGATATCGGATTTTGGTGTTTAATCTTGCGAATCGAAGATAACGAAATAGCTATGATATGGAATTGAAAAATCGAGATATTGAAACTAAGGTCGAGAGACATGAATGAAAAAGTAAATTTGAGGAAGAAGTAAACAAGAGCTCCTCAATGATTGAAAATGTTCAGAGATTGCTCGTGTGAAATCGAAGCTAACGAAGTAGTCTATAATATAGAATTGACAAATCAAGATTTTGAAAGTCAGGTCAAGAGACATGAAGAAAAAAGAAAATTTGAGGAAGGCGTAGACAAGAGCTCCTCAATGAATGAAAATGTTCATAGATGGCTCGTGTGATATCGGATTTTGGGGTTTAAACATGCGAATCGAAGGTAACGAATCTAGCTATGATATGGAAATGAAAATTCCAGATTTTGAAACTCAGGTCGAGAGATATGAAGAAAAAAGAAAATTTGAGGGAGGCATAGACAAGAGCTCCTCAATGAATGAAAATGTTCATAGATGGCTCGTGTTTAAACTTGCGAATCGAAGGTAACTAAGTAGTCTATAATACAAAATTGAAAAATCAAGATTTTGAAACTCAGGTCGAGAGAAATAAAGAGAAAAGAAAATTTGAGGAAGGCGTAGACAAGAGCTCCTCAATGAATGAAAATGTTCATACATTGCTCGTGTGATATCGGATTTTGGTGTTTAATCTTGCGAATCGAAGCTAACGAATCTAGCTATAATATGGAATAGAAAAATCGAGATTTTTGGAAGAAGTAAACAAGAGCTCCTCAATGAATGAAAATGTTCATAGATGGCTCGTGTGAAATCGGATTTTGGGGTTTAAACTTGTGAATCAAAGCTAACAAAGTAGTCTATAATATAGAATTGACAAATCAAGATTTTGAAACTCAGGTCAAGAGACATGAAGAAAAAAGCAAATTTGAGGAAGGCGTAGACAAGAGCTACTCAATGAATTAAAATGTTCATAGATGGCTCGTGTGATATCGGATTTCGGTGTTTAAACTTGCGAATCCAACCTAACGAATGTAACTATGATATGGAGTTGAGAAATCAAGATTTAGAAACTCAGGTCGATAGACATGAATGAAAAAGCAAATTTGAGGAAGGCGTAGACAAGAGCTCCTCAATGAATGAAAATGTTCATAGATGGCTCGTGTGATATCGGATTTTGGTGTTTAAACTTACGAATCGAAGGTAACGAATCTAGCTATGAAATGGAATTGAAAAATCAAAATTTTGAAACTTAGGTCGAGAGACATGAATGAAAAAGCAAATTCGAGGAAGGCGTAGACAAGAGCTCCTCAATGAATGAAAATGTTCATAGATGGCTCGTGTGATATTGGACTTTGGTGTTTAAACTTGCGAATCGAAGCTCACGAATCTAGCTATGATATGGAATTGAAAAATCGAGATATTGAAACTAAGGTCGAGAGACATGTATGAAAAAGAAAATTTGAGGGAGGCGTAAACAAGAGCTCCTCAATGAATGAAAATGTTCATAGATGGCTCGTGTGAAATCGGATTTTGGGGTTTAAACTTGCGAATCGAAGCTAACGAAGTAGTCTATAATATAGAATTGTTAAATCAACATTTTGAAACTCAGGTCAAGAGACATGAATGAAAAAGCCAATTTGAGGAAGGCGTAGACAAGAGCTCCTAATTGAATGAAAATGTTCATAAATTGCTCGTGTGATATCGGATTTTAGTGTTTAATCTTGTGAATTGAATCTAACAAATCTAGCTATGATATGGAATTGAAAAATAAAGATTTTAAAACTCAGGTCGAAACATATGAAGAAAAAAGCAAATTTGAGGGAGGCGTAGACAAGAGCTCCTCAATGAATGAAAATGTTCATATATGGCTCGTGTTTAAACTTGCGAATCAAAGGTAACTAAGTAGTTTATAATATAGAATTGAAAAAATCAAGATTTTGAAACTCAGGTTGAGAGACATGAACAGAAAAGAAAATTTGAGGAAGGCGTACTCAAGAGCTCCTCAATGAATGAAAATGTTCATACAGGTCGAGAGACATCAAGATTTTGAAACTCAGGTCGAGAGACATGAGGAAATTAGCAAATTTGAGGAGGGAGTTGAGCAGAGCCAGTGAGTAAATTAAAATGTTCATATTTGGCTCGTGTGATATCGGATTTTTGTGTTCAAACTTGCGAATCGAAGCTAACATCGCTAGCTATGATATGTAACTAAAAAATAAAGATTTTAAACTTAGGTCGAGAGACATGAAGAAATTAGCAAATTTGAGGAGGGAGTTGAGAAGAGCTCATTAGTAAATGAAAATGTTCATACCTGGCTCGTGTGATATTGGATTTTGGTGTTCAAACATGCGAATTGAAGCTAACAATGCTAGCTAGGATATGGTATTGAAAAAACAAGATTTTGAAACTCAGGTCGAGAGACATGAGGAAATTAGCAAATTTGAGGAGGGAGTTGACAAGAGGCGGTGAGTAAATTAAAATGTTCATATTTGGCTCGTGTGATATCAGATTTTTGTGTTCAAACATGTGAATCGAAGCTAACAAAGATAGCTAGTATATGGTATTGAAAAAATAAGATTATAAAACTCAGATCGAGAGACATGAAGAAATTAGCAAATTTGAGGAGGGAGTTGAGAAGAGCCCGTGAGGAAATTAAAATGATCATACCTGGCTCGTGTGATATCGGATTTATGTGTTCAAACATGTGAATCGAAGCTAACAACTCTAGCTTTGATGTGCAATTAAAAAATAAAGATTCTGAAATTCAGGTCAAGAGACGTGAAGAAATTAGCAAATTTCAGGAGGGAGTTGAGAAGAGCCCGTGAGTAAATTAAAATGATCATACCTGGCTCGTGTGATATCGGATTTATGTTTTGAAACATGTGACTCGAACCTAACAACTCTAGCTTTGACGTGGAATTAAAAAACCAAGATTTTGAAACTCAGGTCGAGAGACATGAGGAAATTAGCAAATTTGAGGGGGGAGTTCAGAAGAGCCCGTGAGTAAATTAAAATGTTCATACCTGGCTCGTGTGATATCGGATTTCAGTGTTCAAACATACGAATCGAAGCTAACAATGTTAGCTATGATATGGAACTAAAAAATAAAGATTTTAAAACTTAGGTCGAGAGACATGAAGAAATCAGCAAATTTGAGGAGGGAGTTGAGAAGAGCTTATTAGTGGATAAAAATGTTCACACCTGGCTCGTGTGATATCGGATTTTTGTGTTCAAACATGCGAATCGAAGCTAACAAAGCTAGCTACCATATGGTATTGAAAGAACAAGATTTTAAAACTCAGGTCGAGAGACATGAAGAAATTAGCAAATTTGAGGAGGGAGTTGAGAAGAGCCCGTGAGTAAATTAAAATGTTCATACCTGGCTTGTGTGATATCGGATTTATGTGTTCAAACATGAGAATCGAATCTAACAATTCTAGCTTTGACGTGGAGTTAAAAAACCAAGATTTTGAAACTCAGGTCGAGAGACATGAGGAAATTAGCAAATTTGAGGAGGGAGTTGAGCAGAGCCGGTGAGTAAATTAAAATGTTCATATTTGGCTCGTTTGATATCGGATTTTTGTGTTCAAACATGCGAATCAAAGTTAACAACGCTAGCTATGATATGTAACTAAAAAAATTAAGATTTTAAAACTTAGGTCGAGAGGCATGAAGAAATCAGCAAATTTGAGGAGGGAGTTGAGAAGAGCTCATTAGTAAATGAAAATGTTCATACCTGGCTCGTCTAATATCAGATTTTGGTATTCAAACATGCGAATTGAAGCTAACAATGCTAGCTAGGATATGGTATTGAAAAAACAAGATTTTAAAACTCAGGTCAACAGACATGAGGAAATTAGCAAATTTGCAGAGGGAGTTGAGAAGAGCGTGTGAGTAAATTAAAATGTTCATACCTGGCTCGTGTGATATCGGATTTTGGTGTTGAAACATGTAAATCGAAGCTCACAATGCTATCTTTGACATGGAATTAAAAAATCAAGATTTTGAAACTCAGGTCGAGAGACATGAGGAAATTAGCATATTTGAGGAGGGGGTTGAGAAGAGGCGGTGAGTAAATTAAAATGTTCATATTTGGCTCGTATGATATCGGATTTTTGTGTTCAAACATGCGAATCAAAGCTAACAAGGCTAGCTATGATGTGTAACTGAAAAATTAAGAATTGAAAACTTAGGTCGAGAGACATGAAGAAATCAGTAAATTTAAGGAGGGAGTTGAGAAGAGCTCATTAGTAAATGAAAATGTTCATACCTGGCTCGTCTAATATCAGATTTTGGTATTCAAACATGCGAATTGAAGCTAACAATGCTAGCTAGGATATGGTATTGAAAAAACAAGATTTTAAAACTCAGGTCAAGAGACATGAAGAAATTAGCAAATTTGGGGAGGGAGTTGAGAAGATCCTGTGAGTAAATTAAAATGTTCATACCTGGCTTGTGTGATATCGGATTTTGAGGTTCAAACATGTAAATCGAAGCTCACAACGCTGCCTTTCACATGGAATTAAAAAATCAAGATTTTGAAACTCAGGTCGAGAAAAATGAGGGAATTAGCAAATTTGAGGAGGGGGTTGAGTAGAGCCGGTGAGTAAATTAAAATGTTCATATTTGGCTCCTATGATATTGGATTGTTGTGTTCAAACATGCGAATCGAAGCTAACAACGCTAGCTATGATATGTAACTAAAAAATCAAAATTTTGAAACTCAGGTCGAGAGACATGAGGAAATTAGCAAATTTGAGGAGGGAGTTGAGAAGAGCTTATTAGTGGATAAAAGTGTTCACACTTGCCTCGTGTGATATCGGATTTTTGTGTTCAAACATGCGAATCGAAGCTAACAAAGCTAGCTAGGATATGGTATTGAAAAAACAAGATTTCAAAACTCAGGTCGAGAGACATGAACAAATTAGCAAATTTTAGGAGGGAGATGAGAAGAACCCGTGAGGAAATTAAAATGATCATACCTGGCTCGTGTGATATCGGATTTATTTTTTCAAACATGTGAATCGAAGCTAACAACTCTAGCTTTGACGTGGAATTAAAAAATCAAGATTTTAAAACTCAAGTCGAGAGATATGAAGAAATTAGCAAATTTAAAGAGGGAGTTGAGACGAGCCCGTGAGTAAAATTAAATATTTATATTTTGCTCGTGTGATATCGGATTTTTGTGTTCAAACATGCGAATCGAAGCTAACAACGCTAGCTATGATATGTAACTTAATAATTAAGATTTTAAAACTTAGGTCGAGAGACATGAAGAAATCAGCAAATTTGAGGAGGGAGTTGAGAAGAGCTCATTAGTAAATTAAAATGTTCATACCTGGCTCGTGTGATATCGGATTTATGTGTTCAAACATGAGAATTGAAGCTAACAACTCTAGCTTTGACATGGAGTTAAAAAACCAAGATTTTGAAACTTAGGTCGAGAGACATGAGAAAATTAGCAAATTTGAGGAGGGAGTTGGCAGAGCCGGTGAGTAAATTAAAATGTTCATATTTGGCTCGTTTGTTATCGGATTTTTGTGTTCAAACATGCGAATCAAAGTTAACAACGCTAGCTATGATATGTAACTAAAAAAATTAAGATTTTAAAACTTAGGTCGAGAGACATGAAGAAATCAGCAAATTTGAGGAGGGAGTTGAGAAGAGCTCATTAGTAAATGAAAATGTTCATAGCTGACTCGTGTGATATCGGATTTTTGTTTTCAAAGATGCGCATAGAAGCTAACAAAGCTAGCTAAGATATGGTATTGAAAAAATAAGATTTTAAAACTCAGGTCGAGAGACATGAACAAATTAGCAAATTTGAGGAGGGAGTTGAGAAGAGCCCGTGAGGAAATTAAAATGATCATACCTCGCTCCCGTGATATCGGATTTTTGTGTTCAAACATGCGAATTGAAGCTGACAACTCTAGTTTTGACGTGTAGTTAAAAAATCAAGATTTTGAAACTCAGGTCAACAGACCTGAAGAAATTAGCAAATTTGAGAAGGGAGTTGAGAAGAGCCCGTGAGTAAATTAAAATATTCATACGTGGCTCGTGTGATATCTGATTTTGGTGCTCAAACATGTAAATCGAAGCTCACAACGCTATCTTTGACATGGAATTAAAAAATCAAGATTTCGAAACCCAAGTCGAGAGACATGAGGAAATTAGCAAATTTGAGGAGGGAGTTGAGAAGAGGCGGTGAGTAAATTAAAATGTTCATATTGGGCTCGTATGATATCGGATTTTGTTGTTTAAACGTGCGAATCGAAGCTAACGATGCTAGCTAGGATATGCTATTGAAAAAACAAGATTTTAAAACTCAGGTCAAGAGAGATGAAGAAATTAGCAAATTTGAGGAGGGAGTCGAGAAGAGCCGTGAGTAAATTAAAATGGTCATACCTGGCTCGTGTGATATCGGATTTTTGTGTTCAAACATGCGAATCGAAGCTAACAAAGCTAGCTAGGATATGGTATTGAAAAGATAAGATTTTAAAACTTAGGTCGACAGACATGAAGAAATTAGCAAATTTGAGGAGGGAGTTGAGAAAAGCCCGTGAGGAAATTAAAATGATCATACCTCTTTCGTGTGATATCGGATTTTTGTGTTCAAACATGCGAATCGAAGCTAACAACCCTAGCTTTGACGTGGATTTAAAAAACCAAGATTTCGAAACTCAGGTCGAGAGACATGAAGAAAATAGCAAATTTGAGGAGGGTGTTGAGAAAAGCCCTTGAGGAAATTAAAATGATCATACCTGGCTCCTGTGATATCGGATTTATGTGTTCAAACATGTGAATCGAAGCTAACACCTCTAGCTTTGACGTGGAATTAAAAAATCAAGATTTTGAAACTTGGGTCTAGAGACGTGAAGAAATTAGCAAATTTGAGGAGGGACTTGAGAAAAGCCCGTGACTAAATTAAAATGTTCATACCTTGCTCGTGTAATATTAGATGTTTGTGTTCAAACATGCGTATCGAAGTTAACAAAGCTAGCTATGTTATGGAAGTAAAAAATCAAGATTTTGAAACTGAGATCGAGAGACATGAACAAATTACCAAATTTGAGGAGGGAGTTGAGAAGAGCCCGTGAGTAAAGTAAAATGTTCATACCTGGCTCGTGTGATATCGGATTTTTGTGTTCATACATGCCTATCGAAGCTAACAACGCTAGCTATTATATGAAATTAAAAAATCAAGATTTTGAAACTCAGGTAGAGATATATGAAGAAATTAGCAAATTTGAGGAGGGACATGAGAAGAACCGTGAGTAAATTAAAATGGTCATAACTGGCTCGTGTGATATCGGATGTTTGTGTTGAAACATGCGAATCGAAGATAACAAAGGTAGCTATGATTTGGAATTAAAAAATCAAGATTTTGAAATTCCGGTCGAGAGACATGAAGATATTAGCAAATTTGAGGAGGGAATCGAGAAGAGCCCGTCAGTAAATTAAAATGTTCATACCTAGCTCGTGTGATATCGGATATTTGTGTTCAAACATGCGTATCGAAGCTAACAATGCTAGCTATGATATAGAATTAAAAAATCAAGATTCTGAAATTCAGGTCGAGAGACATGAAGAAATTAGCAAATTTTAGGAGGGAATCGAGAAGAGCCCGTGAGTAAATTAAAATGGTCATACCAAGTTCCTGTGATATCGGATTTCTGTGTTCAAATATGCAAATCGAACCTAACAAAGCTAGCTATGATATGGAATTAAAAAATCAAGATTTTGAAACTCAGGTCGAGAGACATGAAGAAATTAGCAAATTTGAGGAGGGAGTTGAGAAGAGCCCGTGATCAAATTAAAATGTTCATACCTGGCTCGTGTGATATCGGATTTTTGTGTTCATATAGGCGAATCGAAGCTAACAATGCTAGCTATGATATGGAATGAAAAAATCAAGATTTTGAATCTTAGATCGAGAGAAATAAAGAAATTAGCAAATTTGAGGAGGGAGTGGAGAAGAGCCCGGGAGTAAATTAAAATGGTCATACCTGGCTCGTGTGATATCGGATATTTGTGTTCAAACATGCGAAATGAAGCTAACAAAGCTAGCTATGATCTGGAATTAAAATATCAAGATTTTGAAACTCAGGTCGAGAGACATGAAGAAATTAGCAAATTTGAGGAGGGAGTGGAGAAGAGCCCGGGAGTAAATTAAAATGGTCATACCTGGCACGTGTTATATCGGATATTTGTGTTCAAACATGCGAATCGAAGCTAACAAAGCTAGCTATGATATGGAATTAAAAAATTAGGATTTTGAAGCTCAGGTCGACAGACATGAAGAAATTAGCAAATTTGAGGAGGGAGTTGAGAAGAGCCTGTGAGTAAATTAAAATGTTCATACATGGCTTGTGTGATATCGGATTTTTGTGTTCAAACATGCGTATCGATGCTCACAACGCTAGCTATGATAAGCAATTAAAAAATCAAGATTTTGAAACTCAGGTAGAGAGACATGAAGAAATTAGCAAATTTGAGGATGGACTCGAGAAGAGCCCGTGAGTAAATTAAAATGGTCATACCTGGCTCCTGTGATATCAGATTTCTGTGTTCAAAGATGCGAATCGAAGCTAACAAAGCTAGCTATCATATGGAATTAAAAAATCAAGATTTTGAATCTCAAAACGAGGGAAATAAAGAAATTAGCAAATTTAAGGAGGGAGTTGAGAAGAGCCCGTGATTAAATTAAAATGTTCATACCTGGCTCGTGTGAAATTGGATTTTTCTGTTCATACATTCGAATCGAAGCTAAAAGTTCTAGCTATGATACGGAATGAAAAAATCAAGATTTTGAATCTCAGATCGAGAGAAATAAAGAAATTAGCAAATTTGAGGAGGGAGTGGAGAAGAGCCCGGGAGTAAATTAAAAAGGTCATACCTGGCTCGTCTGATATCGGATTTTTGTGTTCAAACATGCGAATCGAAGCTAACAAAGCTAGCTATGATATGGAATTAAAAAATTACGATTTTAAAGCTCAGGTCGAGAGACATGAAGAAATGAGCAAATTTGAGGAGGGAGTTGAGAAGAGCTTGTGAGTAAATTAAAATGTTCATACATGGCTTGTGTGATATCGGATTTTTGTGTTAAAACATGTGTATGGAAGCTCACAACGCTAGCTATGATAAGCAATTAAAAAATCAATATTTTGAAACTCAGGTCGAGAGACATGAAGAAATTAGTAAATTTGAGGATGGACTCGAGAAGAGCCCGTGAGTAAATTAAAATGGTCATACCTGGCTCGTATGATATCGGATTTTTGTGTTCAAAGATGCAAATCGAAGCTAACAAAGCTAGCTATGTTATGGAATTAAAAAATCAAGATTTTGAAATTCCGGTCGACAGACATGAAAAATTAGCAAATTTGAGGAGGGAGTTGAGAAGAGCCCGTGAGTAAATTAAAATGGTCATACCTGGCTCGTCTGATATCAGATTTTTGTGTTCAAACATGCGGAACGAAGCTAACAAAGCTAGGTATGATATGGGATTAAAAAATTAAAATTTTGAAGCTCAGGTCGAGAGACATGAAGAAATTAGCAAATTTGAGGAGGGAGTTGAGAAGACCTTGTGAGTAAATTAAAATGTTCATACATGGCTTGTGTGATATCGGATGTTTGTGTTGAAACATGCGAATCGAAGCTAACAAAGCTCGCGATGATATGGAATTAAAAAATCAAGATTTTGAAACTCCGATCGAAGGACACGAAGAAATTAGCAAATTTGAGGAGGGACTTGAGAAGAGCCCGTGAGTAAATTAAAATGGTCATACCAAGTTCCTGTGATATCGGATTTCTGTGTTCAAATATGCAAATCGAAGCTAACAAAGCTAACTATGATATGGAATTAAAAAATCAAGATTTTGACACTCAGGTTGAGAGACATGAAGAAATTAGCAAATTTGAGGAGGGAGTTGAGAAGAGCCCGTGATTAAATTAAAATGTTCATACCTTTCTCGTGTGATATCGGATTTTTGTGTTCAAATATGCAAATCGAAGCTAACAAAGCTAGCTATGATATGGAATTAAAAAAACAAGAATTTGAAACTCACGTCGAGTGAAATGACGAAATTAGAAAATTTGAGGAGTGAGTTTATAAGAGACATGAAGAGACATGGAATTAAAATGTTCATACCTGGCTCGTGTGATATCGGATTTTTGTGTTCAAACATGCGTACCGAAGCTAAGATTGCTAGCTATGTTATGGAATTAAAAAATCAAGATTTTGAATCTAAGGTCGAGAGACATGAAGAAATTAGTAAATTTGAGGAGGGACATGAGAAGAGCCCGTGAGTAAAGTAAAATGTTCATACCTGGCTCGTGTAATATCGGATTTTTGTGTTCAAATATGCAAATCGAAGCTAACAAAGCTAGCTATGATATAGAATTAAAAAATCAAGATTTTGAAACTCAGGTCAAGAGACATGAAGAAATTAGCAAATTTGAGGATGGACTCGAGAAGAGCCTGTGAGTAAATTAAAATGGTCATACCTGGCTAGTGTGATATCGGATTTTTGTGTTCAAACATGCGTATTGAAACTCACGACGCTAGCTATGATAAGCAATTAAAAAATCAAGATTTTGAAACTCAGGTCGAGAGACATGAAGAAATTAGCAAATTTGAGGATGGACTCGAGAAGAGCCTGTGAGTAAATTAAAATGGTCATACCTGGCTATGATATGGAATTAAAAAATTTAAGATTTTGAAGCTCAGGTCGAGAGACATGAAGAAATTAGCAAATTTGAGGAGGGAGTTGAGAAGAGCCTGTGAGTAAATTAAAATGTTCATACATGGGTTGTGGGATATCGTCTTTTTGTGCTAAAACATGCGTATGGAAGCTCACAACGCTAGATATGATAAGCAATTAAAAAATCCAGATTTTGAAACTCAGGTCGAGAGACATGAAGAAATTAGCAAATTGGAGGATGGACTCGAGAAGAGCCTGTGAGTAAATTAAAATGTTCATACCTGGCTATTATATGGAATTAAAAAATTAAGATTTTGAAGCTCAGGTCGAGAGACATGAGGAAATTAGCAGATTTGAGGAGGGAGTTGAGAAGAGCTTGTGAGTAAATTATAATGTTCATACATGGCTTGTGTGATATCGGATTTTTGTGTTAAAACATGCGTATGGAAGCTCACAACGCTAGATATGATAAGCAATTAAAAAATCAAGATTTTGAAACTCAGGTCGAGAGACATGAAGAAATTAGCAAATATGAGGATGGACTCGAGAAGAGCCTGTGAGTAAATTAAAATGTTCATACATGGCTCATGTGATATCGGATTTTTGTGTTCAAACATTCAAATCGAAGGTAACAAAGCTAGCTATGATATGGAATTAAAAAATCAAGATTTTGAAACTCAGGTTGGGAGACATGAAGAAATTAGCAAATTTGAGGAGGGACATGAGAAGAGCCTGTGAGTAAATTAAAATGTTCATACCTGGCTCGTTTGATATCGGATTTTTGTGTTCAAACATGTGTATTGAAACTCACAACGCTAGAAAAAGTTTTGGTTCTTTGTCTATTCATATCCGCCGGCATCTGGCTTTTTTTACAAGTCAGCAACAGAATTCATGACTTCATTGATTCGCGCTAACATTTCTAAAAATGTAATGGATAACTTAGGAAATTTTTTTTTAGCTTCGGATCCAACTTCTGTCCAATAAAAGCCTATGGTAAGCAGTTAAAAAATCAAGATTTTGAAACTCAGGTCGAGAGACATGAAGAAATTAGCAAATTTGAGGAGGGACTTGAGAAGAGCCCGTGAGTAAATTAAAATGGTCATACCAAGTTCCTGTGATATCGGATTTCTGTGTTCAAATATGCAAATCGAAGCTAACAAAGCTAGCTATGATATGGAATTAAAAAAACAAGGTTTTGAAACATAGGTCGAGAGACATGAAAAAATTGGCAAATTTGAGGAGGGAGTTGAGAAGAGCCCGTGATTAAATTAAAATGTTCATACCTGGCTCGTGTGATATCGGATTTCTGTGTTAAAACATGCGTATGGAAGCTCACAACGCTAGCTATGATAAGCAATTAAAAAATCAAGATTTTGAAACTCAGGTCGAGAGACATGAAGAAATTACCAAATTTGAGGATGGACTCGAGAAGAGCCTCTGAGTAAATTAAAATGTTCATACCTGGCTCGTGTGATATCGGATGTTTGTGTTGAAACATGCGAATCGAAGCTAACAAAGCTAGCTATGATATGGAATTAAAATATCAAGATTCTGAAACTCAGATCGACAGACATGAAGAAATTAGCAAATTTGAGGAGGGACTGGAGAAGAGCCCGTGAGTAAATTAAAATGGTCATACCAAGTTCCTGTGATATCGGATTTCTGTGTTCAAATATTCAAATCGAAGCTAACAAAGCTAGCTATGATATGGAATTAAAAAATCAAGATTTCGAAACTCAGGTCGAGAGACATGAAGAAATCAGCAAATTTGAGGAGGGAGTGGAGAAGAGCCCGTGAGTAAATTAAAATGGTCATACCTGGCTCGTGTGATATCGGATATTTGTGTTCAAACATGCGAATCGAAGCTAACAAAGCTAGCTATGATATGGAATTAAAAAATTAAGATTTTGAAGCTCAGGTCGAGAGACATGAAGAAATTAGCAAATTTGAGGAGGGAATTGAGAAGAGCCTGTGAGTAAATTAAAATGTTCATACATGGCTTGTGTGATATCGGATTTCTGGGTTCAAAAATGCGAATCGAAGCGAACAAAACTAACTATGATATGGAATTAAAAAATCAAGTTTTTGAAACTCAGGTCGAGAGACATGAAGAAATTAGCAAATTTGAGGATGGACTCGAGAAGAGCCTGTCAGTAAATTAAAATGTTCATACCTGGGTCTTGTGATATCGGATTTTTGTGTTCAAACATGCGTATCGAAGCTAACAATGCTAGCTATGGTAAGCAATTAAATAATCAAGATTCTGAAGCTCAGGTCGAGAGACATGAAGAAATTAGCAAATTTCAGGAGGGAGTTGAGTAGAGCCTGTGAGTAAATTAAAATGTTCATACATGGCTTGTGTGATATCGGATTTTTGTGTTAAAACATGCGTATGGAAGCTCACAACGCTAGCTATGATAAGCAATTAAAAAATCAAGATTTTGAGACTCAGGTCGAGAGACATGAAGAAATCAGGAAATTTGAGGAGGAAGTGGAGAACAGCCCGTGAGTAAATTAAAATGTTCATACCTGGCTTGTGTGATATCGGATTTTTGTGTTCAAACATGCGTATTGAAACTCACAACGCTAGCTATGAGACATGAAGGAATTAGCAAATTTGAGCATGGACTCGAGAAGAGCCTGTGAGTAAATTAAAATGTTCATACCTGGCTCGTGTGATATCGGATTTTTGTGTTCAAACATTCAAATCGAAGCTAACAAAGCTAGCTACGATATGGAATTAAAAAATCAAAATTTTGAAACTCATATCAAGAGACATGAAGGGATTAGCAAATTTGAGGAGGGACTTGAGAAGAGCCCGTGAGTAAATTAAAATAGTCATACCTGCCTCGTGTGATATCGGATTTCTGTGTTCAAACATGCGTATTGAAACTCACGACACTAGCTATGATAAGCAATTAAAAAATTAGGTTTTGAAACTCAGGTCGACAGACATGAAGAAATTAGCAAATTTGAGGAGGGACATGAGAAGAGCCCGTGAGTAAATTAAAATGTTCATACCTGGCTCGTTTGATATCGGATTTTTGTGTTCAAACATGCGTATTGAAACTCACAACGCTAGCTATGGTAAGCAATTAAAAAATCAAGATTTTGAAACTCAGGTCGAGAGACATGAAGAAATTAGCAAATTTGAGGATGGACTCGAGAAGAGCCTGTCAGTAAATTAAAATGTTCATACCTGGGTCTTGTGATATCGGATTTTTGTGTTCAAACATGCGTATCGAAGCTAAGAATGCTAGCTATGTTATGGAATTAAAAAATAAGGATTTTGAAACTCAGGTCGAGAGACATGAAGAAATTAGCAAATTTAAGGAGGACATGAGAAAAACCTGTGAGTAAATTAAAATGTTCATACCTGGCTCATGTGATATTGGATGTTTGTGTTGAAACATGCGAATTGAAGTTAACAAAGCTAGCTATGATATGGAATTAAAAAATCAAGATTTTGAAACTCAGATCGAGAGAGATGAAGAAATTAGAAAATTTGAGGAGGGAGTTGAGAAGAGTCCGTGAGTAAATTAAAATGTTCACACCTGGCTCGTGTGATATCGGATATTTGTGTTAAAACATGCCGATCGAAGCTAACAACGCTAACTATGATATGGAATTAAAAATTCAAGATTTTGAAACTCAGGTCGAGAGACATGAAGAAATTAGCAAATTTGAGGAGGGACTTGGGAAGAGCCCGTGAGTAAATTAAAATGTTCATACCTGGTTCGTGGGATATCGGATTTTTGTGTTCAAACATGCGTATCGAATTAAAACATGAGAATTAAAAAATCAAGATTTTGAAACTCAGGTCAAGAGACATTAAGAAATTAGCAAATTTAAGCAAGAACTTCAGAAGAGCCGGTGAGTAAATTAAAATGTTCATACCTGGCTCGTGTGATATCGGATATTTGTGTTCAAACATGCGTATTGAAACTCACAACGCTAGCTATGATAAACAATTCAAAAATCAAGATTTTGAAACTCAGGTCGAGAGACATGAAGAAATTAGCAAATTTGAGGATGGACTCGAGAAGAGCCTGTGAGTAAATTAAAATGTTCATACCTGGCTCGTGTGATATTGGATTTTTGTGTTCAAACATTCAAATCGAAGCTAACAAAGCTAGCTATGATATGGAATTAAAAAATCAAGATTTTGAAACTCAGATCAAGAGACATGAAGGTATTAGCAAATTTGAGGAGGGAGTTGAGAAGAGCCCGGAAGTAAATTAAAATGTTCATACGTGGCTCGTGTGATATCGGATTTTTGTGTTCAAACATGCAAATTGAAGCTAACAAAGCTAGCTATGATGTGGAATTAAAAAATCAAGATTTTGAAAGTCAGGTCAAGAGACATGAAGAAATTAGCAAATTTAAGCAAGAACTTCAGAAGAGCCGGTGAGTAAATTAAAATGTTCATACCTGGCTCGTGTGATAACGGATTTCTGTGTTCAAACATGTGTATCGAAGCTAACAGTGCTAGCTATGATATAGAATTAAAAAATCAAGATTCTGAAACTCAGGTTGAGAGACATGAAGAAATTAGCAAATTTGAGGAGGGAGTTGAGAAGAGCCCGTGAGTAAATTAAAATGTTCATACCTGGCTCGTGTGATATCGGAATTCTGTGTTCAAACATGCGTATCGAAGCTATCAATGCTAGCTATGTTATGGAATTAAGAAATCAAGATATTGAAACTCAGGTCGATAGACATGAAGGAATTAGCAAATTTGAGGAGGGAGTTGAGAAGAGCCCGTGAGTAAATTAAAATGGTCATACCTGGCTCGTGTGATATCGGATTTTTGTGTTCAAAGATGCGAATCGAAGCTAACAACGCTACGTATCTTATGGAATTAAAAAATAGAGATTTTGAAACTCAGGTCGAGAGACATGAAGAAATTAGCAAATTTGAGGAGGGAATCGATCAATATTTTGAAACTCAGGTCGAGAGACATGAAGAAATTAGCAAATTTAAGGAGGGAGTGGAGAAGAGCCGGTGAGTAAATTAAAATGGTCATACCTTGCTCGTGTGATATCGGATGTTTGTGTTGAAACATGCGAATCGAAGCTAACAAAACTAGCTATGATATGGAATTAAAAAATCAAGATTCTGAAACTCAGGTCGAGAGACATGAAGAAATTAGCAAATTTGAGGAGGGAGTTGAGAAGAGCCCGTGAGTAAATTAAAATGGTCATACCTGGCTCGTGTGATATCGGATTTCTGTGTTCAAACATGCGAATCGAAGCTAACAATTCTAGCTATGTTATGGAATTAAAAAATCAAGATTTTGAAACTCAGGTGGAGAGACATAAAGAAATTAGCAAATTTGAGAAGGAAATCGAGAAGAGCCCGTGAGTAAATTAAAATGTTCATACCTGGCTCGTGTGATATCAGATATTTGTTTTCAAACATGTGAATCGAAGCTAACAATGCTAGCTATGTTATGGAATTAAGAAATCAATATTTTGAAACTCAGGTCGAGAGACATGAAGGAATTAGCAAATTTGAGAAGGGAGTTGAGAAGAGCCTGTGAGTAAATTAAAATGTTCATACATGGCTTGTGTGATATCGGATTTTTGTGTTAAAACATGCGTATGGAAGCTGACAACGCTAGCTATGATAAGCAATTAAAAAATCAAGATTTTGAAACTCACGTCGAGAGACATGAAGAAATTAGCAAATTTGAGGAGGGACATGATAACAGCCCGTGAGAAAATTAAAATGGTCATACCTGGCTCGTGTGATATCGGATGTTTGTGTTGAAACATGCGAATCGAAGCTAACAAAGCTAGCGATGATATGGAATTAATAAATCAAGATTTTGAAACTCAGGTCGATAGACATGAAGGAATTAGCAAATTTGAGGAGGGAGTTGAGAAGAGCCCGTGAGTAAATTAAAATGGTCATACCTGGCTCGTGTGATATCGGATTTTTGTGTTCAAAGATGCGAATCGAAGCTAACAACGCTACGTATCTTATGGAATTAAAAAATAGAGATTTTGAAACTCAGGTCGAGAGACATGAAGAAATTAGCAAATTTGAGGAGGGAATCGATCAATATTTTGAAACTCAGGTCGAGAGACATGAAGAAATTAGCAAATTTAAGGAGGGAGTGGAGAAGAGCCGGTGAGTAAATTAAAATGGTCATACCTTGCTCGTGTGATATCGGATGTTTGTGTTGAAACATGCGAATCGAAGCTAACAAAACTAGCTATGATATGGAATTAAAAAATCAAGATTCTGAAACTCAGGTCGAGAGACATGAAGAAATTAGCAAATTTGAGGAGGGAGTTGAGAAGAGCCCGTGAGTAAATTAAAATGGTCATACCTGGCTCGTGTGATATCGGATTTCTGTGTTCAAACATGCGAATCGAAGCTAACAATTCTAGCTATGTTATGGAATTAAAAAATCAAGATTTTGAAACTCAGGTGGAGAGACATAAAGAAATTAGCAAATTTGAGAAGGAAATCGAGAAGAGCCCGTGAGTAAATTAAAATGTTCATACCTGGCTCGTGTGATATCAGATATTTGTTTTCAAACATGTGAATCGAAGCTAACAATGCTAGCTATGTTATGGAATTAAGAAATCAATATTTTGAAACTCAGGTCGAGAGACATGAAGGAATTAGCAAATTTGAGAAGGGAGTTGAGAAGAGCCTGTGAGTAAATTAAAATGTTCATACATGGCTTGTGTGATATCGGATTTTTGTGTTAAAACATGCGTATGGAAGCTGACAACGCTAGCTATGATAAGCAATTAAAAAATCAAGATTTTGAAACTCACGTCGAGAGACATGAAGAAATTAGCAAATTTGAGGAGGGACATGATAACAGCCCGTGAGAAAATTAAAATGGTCATACCTGGCTCGTGTGATATCGGATGTTTGTGTTGAAACATGCGAATCGAAGCTAACAAAGCTAGCGATGATATGGAATTAATAAATCAAGATTTTGAAACTCAGGTCCAGAGACATGAAGAAATTAGCAAATTTGAGGAGAGAGTTGAGAAGAGCCTGTGAGTAAATTAAAATGTTCATACCTGGCTCGTTTTGATATCGGATTTTTGTGTTCAAACATGCTTATTGAAACTCACAACGCTAGCTATGATAAGCAATTAAAAAATCAAGATTTTGAAACTCAGGTCGAGAGACATGAGGAAATTAGCAAATTTGAGGAGGGACTTGAGAAGAGCCCGTGAGTAAATTAAAATGTTCATACCTGGCTCGTGTAATATCGGATTTTTGTGTTCAAACATGCATATCGAAGCTAACAATGCTAGCTATGATTTGGAATTAAAAAATCAAGATTTTGAAACTCAGGTCGAGAGACATGAAGAAATTAGCAAATTTGAGGAGGGAGTTGAGAAGAGCCTGTGAGTAAATTAAAATGTTCAAACATGGCTTGTGTGATATCGAATTTTTGTGTTCATACATGCCTATCGAAGCTAACAACGCTAACTATGATATGAAATTAAAAATTCAAGATTTTGAAACTCAGGTCTAGAGACATGAAGAAATTAGCAAATTTGAGGAGGGACTTGGGAAGAGCCCGTGAGTAAATTAAAATGTTCATACCTGGTTCGTGTGATATCGGATTTTTGTGTTCAAACATGCAAATCGAAGCTAACAAAGCTAGCTATGATATGGAATTAAAAAATCAAGATTTTGAAAGTCAGGTCAAGAGACATGAAGAAATTAGCAAATTTAAGCAAGAACTTCAGAAGAGCCGGTGAGTAAATTAAAATGTTCATACCTGGCTCGTGTGATATCGGATTTTTGTGTTCAAAAATTCAAATCGAAGCTAACAAAGCTAGCTATGATAAACAATTAAAAAATCAAGATTTTGAAACTCAGGTCGAGAGACATGAAGAAATTAGAAAATTTGAGGAGGGACATGAGAAGAGACCGTGAGTAAATTAAAATGTTCATACCTGGCTCATGTGATATTGGATGTTTGTGTTGAAACATGCGAATTGAAGTTAATAAAGCTACCTATGATATGGAATTAAAAAAGCAAGATTTTGAAACTCAGATCGAGAGACATGAAGAAATTAGCAAATTTGAGGAGGGAGTTGAGAAGAGCCCGTGAGTAAATTAAAATGTTCATACCTGGCTCGTGTGATATCGGATTTTTGTGTTCAAATATGCGTATCGAAGCTACGAATGCTAGCTATGTTATGGAATTAAAAAATCAAGATTTTGAAACTCAGGTCGAGAGACATGAAGAAATTAGCAAATTTGAGGAGGACATGAGAAACACCTCTCAGTAAATTAAAATGTTCAAACATGGCTTGTGTGATATCGGATTTTTGTGTTAAAACATGCATATGGAAGCTCACAACGCTAGCTATGTTAAGCAATTAAAAAATCAAACTTTGAAACTCAGGTCGAGAGACATGAAGAAATTAGCAAATTTGAGGATGGACTCGAGAAGAGCCGATTAGTAAATTAAAATGTTCATACCTGGGTCGTGTGATATCGGATTGTTGTGTTCAAACATGTATATCGAAGCTAAGAATGCTAGCTATGTTATGGAATTAAAAAATCAAGATTTTGAAACTCAGGTTGAGAGAAATGAAGAAATTAGCATATTTGAGGAGGGACATGAGAAGAGACCGTGAGTAAATTAAAATGTTCATACCTGGCTCATGTGATATTGGATGTTTGTGTTGAAACATGCGAATTGAAGTTAACAAAGCTAGCTATGATATGGAATTAAAACATCAAGATTTCGTAACTCAGGTCGAGAGGCATGAAGAAATTAGAAAATTTGAGGAGGGAGTTGAGAAGAGCCCGTGAGTAAATTAAAATGTTCATACCTGGCTCGTGTGATATCGGATTTTTGTGTTCATACATGCCGATCGAAGCTAACAACGCTAACTATGATATGGAATTAAAAATTCACGATTTTGAAACTCAGGTCGAGAGACATGAAGAAATTAGCAAATTTGAGGAGGGACTTGAGAACAGCCCGTGAGTAAATTAAAATGGTCATACCTGGCTCGTGTGATATCGAATTTCTGTGTTCAAAGTTGCGAATCAAAGCTAACAACGCTAATTATCTTATGGAATTAAAAAATCAATATTTTGAAACTCAGGTCGAGAGACATGAAGAAATTAGCAAATTTGAGGAGGTAGTTGAGAAGAGCCCGTGAGTAAATGAAAATGGTCATACCTGGCTCGTGTGATATCGGATTTTTGTGTTCAAACATGCGAATCGAAGATAACAACGCTAGCTATGACATGGAATTAAAAAATCAAGATTTTGAAACTCAGATCAAGAGACATGAAGAAATTAGCAAATTTGACGAGGAGGAAATTAAAATGTTCATACCTGGCTCGTTTTGATATCGGATTTTTGTGTTCAAACATGCTTATTGAAACTCACAACGCTAGCTATGATAAGCAATTAAAAAATCAAGATTCTGAAACTCAGGTCGAGAGACATGAAGAAATTAGCAAATTTGAGGATGGAGTCGAGAAGAGCCTGTGAGTAAAGTAAAATGTTCATACCCGGCTCGTGTGATATTGGATTCTTGTGTTCAAACATTCACATCGAAGCTAACAAAGCTAGCTATGATATGGAATTAAAAAATCAAGATTTTGAAACTCAGGTCGAGAGACATGAAGAAATTAGCAAATTTGAGGAGGGACATGAGAAGAGCCTGTGAGTAAATTAAAATGTTCATACCTGGCTCGTTTGATATCGGATTTTTGTGTTCAAATATGGGTATTGAAACTCACAACGCTAGCTATGATAAGCAATTAAAAAATCAAGATTTTGAAACTCAGGTCGAGAGACATGAAGAAATTAGCAAATTTGAGAATGGACTCGAGAAGAGCCTGTGTGTAAATTAAAATGTTCATACCTGGCTCATGTGATATTGGATGTTTGTGTTGAAACATGCGAATCGAAGTTAACAAAGCTAGCTATGATATGGAATTAAAAAATCAAGATTTTGAAACTCAGATCGAGAGACATGAAGAAATTAGCAAATTTGAGGAGGGAGTTGAGAAGAGCCCGTGAGTAAATTAAAATGTTCATACCTGGCTCATGTGATATTGGATGTTTGTGTTGAAACATGCGAATCGAAGTTAACAAAGCTAGCTATGATATGGACTTAAGAAATCAAGATTTTGAAACTCAGATCGAGAGACATGAAGAAATTAGCAAATTTGAGGAGGGAGTTGAGAAGAGCCCGTGAGTAAATTAAAATGGTTATACCTGGCTCGTGTGATATCGGATTTTTGTGTTCAAACATTCAAATCGAAGCTAACAACGCTAACTATGATATGAAATTAAAAAATCAAGATTTTGAAACTCAGGTCGAGAGACATGAAGAAATTAGCAAATATGAGGAGGGACTGGAGAAGAGCCCGTGAGTAAATTAAAATGGTCATACCTGGCTCGTGTGATATCGGATTTTTGTGTTCAAACATGCGAATCGAAGCTAACAAAGCTAGCTATGATATGGAATTAAAAAATCAAGATTTTGAAACTCAGGTCGAGAGACATGAAGAAATTAGCATATTTGAGGAGGGAATGGAGAAGAGCCCGTGAGTAAATTAAAATGTTCATACCTAGCTCGTGTGATATCAGATATTTGTGTTCAACATGTGAATCGAAGCTAACAATGCTAGCTATGTTATGCAATTAAGAAATCAATATTTTGAAACTCAGGTCGAGAAGAGTCCGTGAGTAAATTAAAATGGTCATACCTGGCTCGTGTGATATCGGATATTTGTGTTCAAACATGCGTATTGAACCTAAGAAAGCTAGCTATAATATGGAATTAAATAAATAAGATTTTGAAACTCAGGTCGAGAGACATGAACAAATTAGCAAATTTGAGGAGGGAGTTGAGAAGAGCCTGTGAGTAAATTAAAATGTTCATACATGGCTTGTGTGATATCGGATTTTTGTGTTAAAACATGCGTATGATATGGAATTAAAAAATCAAGATTTTGAAACTCAGGTCGAGAGACATGAAGAAATTAGCAAATTTGAGGAGGGACATGAGAAGAGACCGTGAGTAAATTAAAATGTTCATACCTGGCTCATGTGATATTGGATGTTTGTGTTGAATCATGTGAATCGAAGTTAACAAAGCTAGCTATGATATGGAATTAAAAAATCAAGATTTTGAAACTCAGATCGAGAGACATGAAGAAATTAGCAAATTTGAGGAGGGAGTCGAGAAGAGCCTGTGAGTAAATTAAAATGTTCATACTTGGCTCGTGTGATATCGGATTTTTGTGTTCAAACAATCAAATCGAAGCTAACAAAGCTAGCTATGATATGGAATTAAAAAATCAAGATTTTGAAACTCAGGTCGAGAGACATGAAGAAATTAGGAAATTTGAGGAAGAACATGAGAAGAGCCTGTGAGTAAATTAAAATGTTCATACCTGGCTCGTGTGATATCGGATTTTTGTGGTCAAACATTCAAATCGAGGAATGATCGAACTTCTCGAATATTCCGAAGAGTGGGCCAAAGCTTGATTTTCTCAATGCGAGAAGGATCAATTTCAACTCCTCGTTCGGTTATGAGATGTCCTAGATAAGTAATTGATTTCTTGAAGAACTCACATTTTGAGATCTTCGCATAAAACTGTTTGTCACGCAATGTTTGTAAAACAAAGCGGACATGTCTAGCATGTTCTTGTAATGTACGGCTATAAACTAAAATATCATCCAAGAAAATAACGACAAATTTTCCAAGTTGTTCTCGGAAAATGTCATTCATTTCTTGTTGAAAAGTAGCCGGAGCATTGGTCAAACCAAAAGGCATAACCAAAAACTCGTAATGGCCATAGCGCGTACGAAATGCCGTTTTAGGAACATCGTCCTCACTTATTTGTATTTGATGGTAGCCAGTACGGAGATCAAGTTTCGTAAAATACCGAGCTCCCTGGAGACGGTCAATTAGATCGTCAGCCCGGGGCAATGGATACGAATTCTTGATCGTCACTTTATTCAAGCGTCGGTAATTAATACACATACGCCATGTGCCCTCTTTCTTTTTAACCAAGAGAACTGGTGCACCCCATGGAGATTTACTATAACGTATATAACCCATTCGTAAATAGTCCTTGAGTTGCTTAGATACCTCATCTTCTTCGGATCGACTTAAGCGATACGGAGGTATACTTATTGGTGCAACACCAGGTACAATATCTATACGATGGTCTATATTACGTTTAGGAGGTAACCCATCAGGTAGTTCACTTGGAAAAACATCATGAAAATCATTTAAGATTTCATCAAGTTGTTGTTGTTCAAAATATGTTAATTGAATCGGGACATTATTGATATTGTAAACGTGAATGTCCGGATCAAGTACACAATAAAATAACGTAGAACAAGACAACTCGGATATTGATGGACACGAGGAAACAATCGAGAGGGATTGTTTTTTTACACATTGAATAAAATGCGTACAATCGTTCAGTATAAAAGAAATGGAATGACGAACCCAATCAATAAATAAAGAAGAGTTTTTATTATAAAACCAGGGATAACCCAGTATTACATCTGTGGTACAAAGATTCATTACATGGAAGTCTACTTCCTCTATATAAGTATCAATAGAAATTCCTAATGAATGAATCGCCCCGTTGATGTATTGTACTCTTCCATCAGCCAAGTGCACCGTGTAGGTGTGATCACTTACGGTGGGTTGGATTCCCCATATCTGAACCAAACGATCATTCACAAAATTGTGTGAGCTTCCCGAATCAAATAAAAATTGTACGGGAGATCCATTGATATACCCGTTTGCACGTAGTAAATCATTGGGACCCAATACATAGTGAGGAAAAGAACATTGACAATTACTTAAATGGTGTGTATAGACCTGAAGGACATTAGGAATCTGACCTTTATGGTCTGCAGCTTTAGCTTTGTTGTCGTGCTCTTTCCGTTGGAGCTTTCGACATTGATCTTTTGTATGACCCTTCTTTTTGCAGAATACACAAAAAGGATGTTGTCGCTTACAATCGCGATCCAGGAATTCGTTGGGTGTCTTGCGTTTCCCAACAAATTGCGGCTGCTTAGTCCCGGGCGCTTCGTTGGGTTTGTTATGGTCCTTCTTCGAAGTGCGTTGATAGCGAAGAACTATTTCAACGGCCTCTTCGAAGGATTTTGGATCCTTATCGTGCACTATCCAGTGATAGTCCGAATTGGGGATGCCATTGACAAAACAAGCTATCAACCAATTGTCCCCTTCTAGACCCGATTTTTGGATTTGGGTTCTAGCATGGTGAACATAGTCCTCTAGCGAGGAAAATTTCCTGCTAGAGAGGTTCATTAAAGCTTGTGCTGCCTCGGTGTTGAGAATCAGATCTTCCGATTCACCTTCACCACTCGGCCACAACCGAGAAATCTCCGAATCAATGGAGCAGAAAATAGGAAATACAGAGAAAGACACGATACACAGGGATTAACGTGGAAAACCCTATACGGGAAAAACCACGGGAGTGCGAGACTCCAAACCAAACTATGCACAGAGAAATATACAATGGCGAGCTGCAAGGCAACGACCTTGCGCTCGCTTTCTTCGCCACAGGCGGCGGTATTACACAGAGGCGTCGACCTCTTCCTCTCTCACGCTCTATCTCGGCTGCTCTCACTTCGCTCCCTCTTAGTGGAAAAACAGAAAATGAGCAACAACAGACTTAACTGTTAGCCCTAAGTCATATTTATACACATATGACTTTCGGGCTATTTACAAATATAGCCTCAAGGGCTCTTGGCAAACATATTCACAAATATGTCTCCGCATCCGGATCTCTCTCCGGGTACATTCGTCATCCGGCTCCGTAACCGGGGTCTTCATCATCCGGCTCCGTAGCCGGGGTCTTCATCATCCGGCTCCGTAACCGGGGTCTTCATCATCCGGCTCCGTAACCGGGGTCTTCATCATCCGGCTCCGTAACCGGGGTCTTCATCATCCGGCTCCGTAACCGCAACCGGGCTTGCCGTCATTCATCTCCGGACATCCCATCCGGAGGGACCGAAATCCCAACAAACTCCCCCTTCACTTCGGCATGGGATGTCTCTCCAGTCCGATCCTCTTCCGGCATGCTTCCAGCTTGTCGGGTGTGAGCACCTTGGTCAGCATATCCGACCCGTTCTCGTCCGTGTGGACCTTCGTCAGCACGAACTCCTTGTCTTCTATCCTTTCCCGGATCCAGTGATATCTTCGCTGGATGTGCTTCGTCCGGGAGTGATAAGCCGCGTTCTTCGCAAGGTGGATGGCACTCTGACTGTCGCAGTAGAGTCGGTACTCCTCTTGCCGGATACCGAGCTCTCTAATGAAGTCCTTCATCCATATTATTTCCTTGCCGGCTTCAACAGCCGCCATGTACTCCGCCTCCGTGGTTGACAACGCAACCGTCTTCTGCAGCCTCGACTGCCACGAAACAGCTCCCCCTGCATACGTCATCACATACCCTGATGTGGACCGGCTGGTATCTGCATCAGCCGACATATCCGAATCGGTAAAGCCGTCGAGTTCGGACTTACCGGAGCCGAATCGGAGGCACACGTTTGCCGTGCCCTTCAGGTATCGGAGTATCCACTTGACCGCGTTCCAGTGCTCTTTGCCGGGATTGCTCATGTACCGGTTCACCACTCCGACTGCGTATCCTATGTCCGGTCTTGTACACACCATTGCGTACATCAAGCTTCCGATGGCAGAGGCATATGGTACTTTCATCATGTCCTCTTTCTCAGCCTTTGTCTTGGGGCTTTGCTTGCTGGACAACTTGCAGTTTGCCGGGAGGGTTGATCCGACCGGTCTTGCTTCCGACATGTTGAACCGGTGAAGCACCTTTGTTACGTACTTCTCCTGTGACAGCCACAACTGCTTCTTCTTCCGGTCCCGGATGATGTGCATCCCTAGTATTTGCCTCGCCGGACCCAGGTCCTTCATTGAGAAGGTTCGGTGAAGCGCTTTCTTCAGCGTCCGTATCTTGACCTGGTCCCGTCCGACGATCAACATGTCGTCCACGTACAGGAGGAGTATTAGAGAGTCTCCTCCTTCGAACTTCTTCACAAACACGCAGTGATCAGACTGCGTTTTGTGGTACCCTTCGTCGGTCATGAAGGAGTCGAACTTTCGGTACCATTGCCGGGGAGCCTGCTTCAGTCCGTAAAGGCTCTTCTTCAACCGGCATACCAGGTGCTCCTTCCCTTTCTTCTCGAATCCTTCCGGTTGCTGCATGTAGATCTCTTCTTCGAGGTCACCGTGAAGGAATGCCGTCTTCACGTCCATCTGTTCTACCTCGAGGTCCATGCTTGCCGCTATGCTCAGCACCGTCCGGATGGAGGTCATCTTCACTACCGGGGCGAATATCTCGTCGAAGTCGACGCCCTTCTTCTGCTGAAACCCCTTCACCACGATCCTGGCTTTGTATCTCGGGGGGTTTCCGGCATCTCCCGGTTTCAGCTTGAACACCCACTTGTTTCGAAGTGCCCGCTTTCCTTTCGGCAACTCCACAAGTTCATATGTGTGGTTCTCATGCAGGGAATCCATCTCATCCTGCATGGCACTCAACCACCTGCGGCTATGGGTGTCAAGTTTTGCTTCTTCAAAACTCTCCGGCTCCCCCTCGTCGGTTAGCAACACGTACTCTGGTTCCGGAAATCTCCGGGGGGCCCTTCTCTCTCTTAGAGGGTATCTCCGTTCCGGAGCTTCGGTAACCGGCTGCTCCGTTTCCTCTTCATCCGAATCCATTTCGGGATCAGGGCCGGTTCCGGTATCAGTTTCATCTTCCTCGGCCGGTTCTGTTTCTTCACCGTCTTCGGCCGGATCCTCGAGTGCTAACCGGTCCCTTGCCGGTCGGGACTGCTCCTCGTAGAGTTTATCCTCACCGGTCGACTTGGAGCTCTTCATCTTCTTCTCCGACTCCCAGTCGGCGAGTGTCTTGTCCTCCATGAAGATGATATCTCGACTCCTGAATATCTTCTTGTCGACCGGGTCCCATACTCGGTAGCCGAACTCGTCGTCGCCGTAACCGAGGAATATGCATGGCCGGGTCTTTGGATCTAACTTTCCTCTCCGGTCCTTTGCCACATGCACGTATGCGAGACACCCGAACACCTTCAGATGCCGGTAGGACACTTCCTTACCGGTCCACACTTTCTGCGGCGTGTCTCCGTCCAAAGGTACTGAGGGTGATCTATTTATCACATACGTCGCCGTCGACATTGCCTCAGCCCAAAACCCCTTGGGTAATTTCGCATGCGCCAGCATACTCCGGACCCTCTCCATTATGGTCCGGTTCATCCTCTCGGCCAGCCCGTTTAGTTCCGGCGTCTTCGGCACAGTAAACTCGAGCCGGATTCCCTTCGAGCGACAGTACTCCTGGAACTGCCCCCGGTATTCCCCTCCGTTATCCGCTCGTATCGCTTTCAGCTTCTTGCCGGATTCCCTTTCCACTCTCGCGTGGAGTTCTTTGAAGACGGACAACACTTGGTCCTTTGTCTTCAACGGCGCCGTCCACAGCTTCCGGCTGTGATCATCAATGAAAGTCACGAAGTACTGGGCTCCGCCATGTGACTTCGTTTCTACCTGACACACATCCGTGTGCACCAACTCCAATGGTGCGCTACGTCTCGTCGGTGGCCTTGAGTGGAAGGAGGTTCGGTTCTGCTTACCGGCCAGGCAATCGGTGCACTTCTCCAGATGCACATGCTTCACTGGAATGAGGTTGTCTTCTGCAAGCCTCTTCATCCCCTTCTCACTCATGTGGCACAGTCTTTTGTGCCACAGCTCACCGGCAGTGTCGGCTGCCACATTCAGCTCTTCCGGACATAACCGGGCATTCATCAGGTACAGGGTGTTGACTTTCTGGGCCCGAGCCACTATCAGGCTCCCCTTGCTGAACTTCATTACGCCGTTCCGGATGCTACCTGTGTAGCCTTCATCGTCTAGCCTCCCGGCCGAAATCAGGTTCAATCGAACCTCCGGAACGTGTCGGACATCCTTCAGCAGCATTTTGCATCCGGTCGGGGTTGTCAACCACACGTCTCCTATGCCGGCAATCCGGCACGTACCTTCGTTTCCCATCCGGACACAGCCGTGCTCACCGGCTGTGTAAGATGAGAAGTATTTCTTCTCCGGGGTCAGGTGGAACGACGCTCCGGAATTGACCACCCAGGTCACCTCTTCACCGGCAAGGTTCAGCTCCCTCTCTTCGGTAATGAGCATTATCTCTTCTTCACTTGCCGCGAGTGCCGTCGTTCCTTTCCGGTCCTGCCCTCGCCGATCCGGACCTCTTCGGTCCGTGGCTCCCCGGTATGCACCGTTTCTCTCCGGTGACTTCTTCGAATCGGTGTCGTCGGCTCCGTTGTCCTTTCGGTAATGCCGACAATTCTTCCGGAAGTGCCCCGGCTTCCCACAGTGGAAGCATGTGGGTCTTCCTCTTGACTGCGACCGGGTCCCCGACTTCTCCCGTCTTTGCGGACTCCGGTTCCATTGTCTTGTAAGGAATAGACCCTTCTATCCTCCTTTCTTATCTCGGCCACAACCGATTAATCGCGGATCAATGGAGCAGAAAATAGGAAACACACGTAGAAACAAGACGAAGAAACGCGAGTACACAAGGATTAACGTGGAAAACCCTAAACGGGGAAAAACCACGGGAGTACAAGACTCCAAACAACACTATACAGAGAAGTATACAATGACGAGCTCCAAGGCGACGACCTTGAGCTCGCTGTCCTCGCCACAGGCGGCGGAAATACACAGAGGCGTCTACCTCTTTCTCTCTCGCGCTCTCTCTCTCTCTCTCTCTCACGGCTGCTCTCTCTTCACTCCTCTAAAGTGGAAAAAACAGAAAAAATGAGAAGCAACAACAAAACAGTTTGCCCTAAGTCATATTTATACTCATATGACTTTGGGCTATTTACAACTGTAGCCTCAGGGGCCCATAGCGAACATATTCACGGATATGTCCCTGCATCCGGATCGCTCTCCGGGTACATTCGTCATCCGGTACCGAAACCGGGGTCTTCGTCATCCGGATCCGAAACCGACAACCGGATCCGACCATCCCATCCGAAGGGACCGTAATCCCAACAAACTCCCCCTTCACTTCGGCATGGGATGTTTCTCCAATCCGATCCTCTTCCGGCATGCTTCCAGCTTGTCGGGTGTGAGCACCTTGGTCAGCATATCCGACCCGTTCTCGTCCGTGTGGATCTTCGTCAGCACGAACTCCTTGTCTTCTATCCTTTCCCGGATCCAGTGATATCTTCGCTGGATGTGCTTCGTCCGGGAGTGATAGGCCGCGTTCTTTGCAAGGTGGATTGCACTCTGACTGTCGCAGTAGAGTCGGTACTCCTCCTGTCGGATACCGAGCTCTCTAATGAAGTCCTTCATCCATATTATTTCCTTGCCGGCTTCAACAGCCGCCATGTACTCCGCCTCCGTGGTTGACAACGCAACCGTCTTCTGCAGCCTCGACTGCCACGAAACAGCTCCCCCTGCATACGTCATCACATACCCTGATGTGGACCGGCTGGTATCTGCATCAGCCGACATATCAGAATCAGTAAAGCCTTCGAGTTCGGGCTTACCGGAGCCGAATCGGAGGCACACGTTTGCCGTGCCCTTCAGGTATCGGAGTATCCACTTGACCGCGTTCCAGTGCTCTTTGCCGGGATTGCTCATGTACCGGCTCACCACTCCGACTGCATATCCTATGTCCGGTCTCGTACACACCATGGCGTACATCAAGCTCCCGACGGCTGAGGCATACGGCACTTCCATCATATCCTCCTTTTCAGCCTTTGTCTTGGGACTTTGCTTGCTGGTCAGCTTGCAGTTTGTCGGGAGGGTCGATCCGACCGGTCTCGCTTCCGACATGTTGAACCGGTGAAGCACCTTCGTCACGTACTTCTCCTGTGACAGCCCCAACTGCTTCTTCTTCCGGTCCCGGATGATGTGCATCCCTAGTATTTGCCTCGCCGGACCCAGGTCCTTCATTGAGAAGGTTCGGTGAAGAGCCTTCTTCAGCATCCGTATCTTGACCTGGTCCCGTCCGACGATCAACATGTCGTCCACGTACAGGAGGAGTATTAGAGAGTCTCCTCCTTCGAACTTCTTCACAAACACGCAGTGGTCGGACTGCGTTTTGAGGTACCCTTCGTCGGTCATGAAGGAGTCGAACTTCCGGTACCATTGCCGGGGAGCCTGCTTCAGTCCGTAAAGGCTCTTCTTCAACCGGCATACCAGGTGCTCCTTCCCTTTCTTCTCGAATCCTTCCGGTTGCTGCATGTAGATCTCTTCATCGAGGTCACCGTGAAGGAATGCCGTCTTCACGTCCATCTGTTCTACCTCGAGGTCCATGCTTGCCGCTATGCTCAGCACCGTCCGGATAGAGGTCATCTTCACTACCGGGGCAAATATCTCGTCGAAGTCGACGCCCTTCTTCTGCTGAAACCCCTTCACCACGATCCTGGCTTTGTATCTCGGGGGGTTTCCGGCATCTCCCGGTTTCAGCTTGAACACCCACTTGTTTCGAAGTGCCCGCTTTCCTTTCGGCAACTCCACAAGTTCATATGTGTGGTTCTCATGCAGGGAATCCATCTCGTCCTGCATGGCACTCAACCACTTGCGGCTCTGGGTGTCATGCTTTGCTTCTTCAAAGCTCTCCGGCTCCCCCTCGTCGGTTAGTAGCACGTGCTCTGGTTCCGGAAATCTCCGGGGGGCCCTTCTCTCTCTTAGAGGATATCTCCGTTCCGGAGCTTCGGTAACCGGTTCTCCCGATTCTTCTTCTTCATCCGAATCCATTTCGGGATCGGGAACGGTTCCGGTATCATTTTCATCTTCCTCGGCCGGTTCTCTTTCTTCACCGTCTTCGGCCGGATCCTCGAGTGCTAACCGGTCCCTTGCCAGTCGGGACTGCTCCTCGTAGAGTTTATCCTCACCAGTCGACTTGGAGCTCTTCATCTTCTTCTCCGACTCCCAGTCGGTGAGTGTCTTGTCCTCCATAAAGACGATATCTCGACTCCTGAATATCTTCTTGTCGACCGGGTCCCATACTCGGTAGCCGAACTCGTCGTCGCCGTAACCGAGGAATATGCATGGCCGGGTCTTCGGATCTAGCTTTCCTCTCCGGTCCTTCGCCACGTGTACGTATGCGAGACACCCGAACACCTTCAGATGCCGGTAGGATACTTCCCTACCGGTCCACACTCTCTGCGGCGTGTCTCCGTCCAAAGGTACTGAGGGTGATCTGTTTATCACATATGTCGCCGTCGACATTGCCTCAGCCCAAAATCCCTTGGGTAATTTCGCATGTGCCAGCATACTCCGGACCCTCTCCATTATGGTCCGGTTCATCCTCTCGGCCAGCCCGTTCAGTTCCGGCGTCTTCGGCACAGTAAATTCGAGTCGGATTCCCTTCGAGCGACAGTACTCCTGGAACTGCCCCCGGTATTCCCCTCCGTTATCCGCTCGTATTGCTTTCAGCTTCTTGCCGGATTCTCTTTCCACTCTCGCGTGGAGTTCTTTGAAGACGCACAACACTTGGTCCTTTGTCTTCATCGGTGCCGTCCACAGTTTTCGGCTATGATCATCGATGAATGTTACGAAGTACTGGGCTCCGCCATGTGACTTCGTTTCTACTTGACACACGTCCGTGTGCACCAACTCCAATGGTGCACTGCGTCTCGTCGGTGGCCTTGAGTGGAAGGAAGTTCGGTTCTGCTTACCGGCCAGGCAATCGGTGCACTTCTCCAGGTGCACATGCTTCACTGGGATAAGGTTGTCTTCTGCAAGCCTCTTCATCCCCTTCTCACTCATGTGGCACAGTCTTTTGTGCCACAGCTCACCGGCAGTGTCGGCTGCCACGTTCAGCTCTTCCGGACACAACCAGGCATTCATCAGGTACAGTGTGTTGACCTTCCGGGCCCGAGCCACTATCAAGCTCCCCTTGCTGAACTTCATGACACCGTTCCGGATGCTACCCGTGTAGCCTTCATCATCTAGCCTCCCGGCCGAAATCAGGTTCAGTCGGACCTCCGGAACGTGTCGGACATTCTTCAGCAGCATTTTGCATCCGGTCGGGGTTGTCAACCACACGTCTCCTATGCCGGCAATCCGGCACGTACCTTCGTTTCCCATCCGAACGCAGCCATGCTCCCCGGCTGTGTAGGATGAGAAGTATCTTCTCTCCGAGGTCAGGTGGAACGATGCTCCGGAATCGACCACCCAGGTCGTCTCATCGCCGGCAATGTTTAGCTCACCTTCTTCGGTGATGAGCATGATTTCTTCTTCACTTGCCGCGAGTGCCGTCGTTCCTTTCCGGTCTTGCCCTCGCCGATCCGAACCTCTCCGGTCCGTGGCTCCCCGGTATGCACCGTTTCTCTCCGGTGACTTCTTCGAGTCGGTGTCGTCGGCTCCGTTGTCTTTTCGGTAATGCCGACAATTCTTTCGGAAGTGCCCCGGCTTCCCACAGTGGAAGCATGTGGGCCTTCCTCTTGACTGCGACCGGGTCCCCGACTTCTCCCGTCTTTGCGGACTCCGGTTCCATTGTCTTCCCCGATCCGATTCGGTAAACAGCATCTTCGGGTCGGAGGCCGGTTCCTTATCTCTCCGACGCGCTTCTTCATTCAGAATACTTGTCTTTACAGTTTGTAAGGACAAGTTATCTTCGGTGCACGAGGTGCTGAGAGTCACCACCAAGTTCTCCCAGCTTTCCGGCAATGTACACATCAGGATGATGGCTTGCATTGCATCCTCCAACGGGAACTTGATCGCCGCAAGCTGGTTCACGAATCCCATGAACGTGCTTACGTGTTCCACCATACTCTCGCCGTCCCGATACTTGAGATTCACAATCTTCCTCATCAGGGAGGTCCGGTTCAACGCATTCTTCCTCTCATAGAGGCCAGACAGCTTCTTCCACATCTCGTATGCGTTGGTGTCGTTCGCCACATGTTGCAGGACGCTTACGTCGACATATTGTCGGATCGTCGCTACGGCTTTCCGGTTCAGGAGCTTCCACTCCGACTCAAGTACCCCCTTCGGTATTTCCGACCTGTCAATCGGTTCGTACAGGTCCCGAACAATCAGAAGATCCTCCATCTTGATCTTCCAGTCGGCGTAATTCTGTGCATTCAGCACCATCATCATCGGCTGCCCGCTGCCGCCGCCTTCCATTTTCTGCAACAGTCGCTCTGATACCAGTTTGTAAGGAATAGACCCTTCTATCCTCCTTTCTTATCTCGGCCACAACCGATTAATCGCGGATCAATGGAGCAGAAAATAGGAAACACACGTAGAAACAAGACGAAGAAACGCGAGTACACAAGGATTAACGTGGAAAACCCTAAACGGGGAAAAACCACGGGAGTACAAGACTCCAAACAACACTATACAGAGAAGTATACAATGACGAGCTCCAAGGCGACGACCTTGAGCTCGTTGTCCTCGCCACAGGCGGCGGAAATACACAGAGGCGTCTACCTCTTTCTCTCTCGCGCTCTCTCTCTCTCTCTCTCTCACGGCTGCTCTCTCTTCACTCCTCTAAAGTGGAAAAAACAGAAAAAATGAGAAGCAACAACAAAACAGTTTGCCCTAAGTCATATTTATACTCATATGACTTTGGGCTATTTACAACTGTAGCCTCAGGGGCCCATAGCGAACATATTCACGGATATGTCCCTGCATCCGGATCGCTCTCCGGGTACATTCGTCATCCGGTACCGAAACCGGGGTCTTCGTCATCCGGATCCGAAACCGACAACCGGATCCGACCATCCCATCCGAAGGGACCGTAATCCCAACATGTCTCCCCCGTTCCGATTCGGTAAGCAGCGCCTTCGAGTCGGAGGCCGGTTCTTTATCTCTCCGACGCGCTTCTTCATTTAGAATACTTGTCTTTACCGTTTGTAAGGACAAGTTATCTTCGGTGCAGGAGGTGCTGAGAGTCACCACCAAGTTCTCCCAGCTTTCCGGCAATGTACACATCAGGATGATGGCTTGCATTGCATCCTCCAACGGGAACTTGATCGCCGCAAGCTGATTCACGAATCCCATGAACGTGCTTACGTGTTCCACCATACTCTCGCCGTCCCGGTACTTGAGGTTCACTATCTTCCTCATCAGGGAGGTCCGGTTCAACGCATTCTTCCTCTCGTAGAGGCCCGACAGCTTCTTCCACATCTCATATGCGTTGGTGTCGTTCGCCACATGTTGTAGGACGCTTACATCGACATATTGTCGGATCGTCGCTACGGCTTTCCGGTTCAGGAGCTTCCACTCCGACTCAAGTACCCCCTTCGGTATTTCCGACCTGTCAATCGGTTCATACAGGTCCCGAACAATCAGAAGATCCTCCATCTTGATCTTCCAGTCGGCGTAATTCTGTGCATTCAGCACCATCATCCCCGGCTGCCCGCTGCCGCCGCCTTCCATTTTCTGCAGCAGTTCGCTCTGATACCAGTTTGTTGAGAATCAGATCTTCCGATTCACCTTCACCACTCGGCCACAACCGAGAAATCTCCGAATCAATGGAGCAGAAAATAGGAAATACAGAGAAAGACACGATACACAGGGATTAACGTGGAAAACTCTATACGGGAAAAACCACGGGAGTGCGAGACTCCAAACCAAACTATGCACAGAGAAATATACAATGGCGAGCTGCAAGGCAACGACCTTGCGCTCGCTTTCTTCGCCACAGGCGGCGGTATTACACAGAGGCGTCGACCTCTTCCTCTCTCACGCTCTATCTCGGCTGCTCTCACTTCGCTCCCTCTTAGTGGAAAAACAGAAAATGAGCAACAACAGACTTAACTGTTAGCCCTAAGTCATATTTATACACATATGACTTTCGGGCTATTTACAAATATAGCCTCAAGGGCTCTTGGCAAACATATTCACAAATATGTCTCCGCATCCGGATCTCTCTCCGGGTACATTCGTCATCCGGCTCCGTAACCGGGGTCTTCATCATCCGGCTCCGTAGCCGGGGTCTTCATCATCCGGCTCCGTAACCGGGGTCTTCATCATCCGGCTCCGTAACCGGGGTCTTCATCATCCGGCTCCGTAACCGGGGTCTTCATCATCCGGCTCCGTAACCGCAACCGGGCTTGCCGTCATTCATCTCCGGACATCCCATCCGGAGGGACCGAAATCCCAACACTCGGTTCGAGAGGGAGGTTGCAGAAATTGGCCCTTAAAAACCGTGACAAAATCTGTCCAAGTATCGGGCAATTTCCCCATAGTACGGAGGCCACGCCACCAGGCGGCGGCCTTACCCCCGAGTTCTCGGCCGACATATGCAATCTTCGTACTATCTGGCGTGGGATAGAGCTCAAAATGAGACTCCCATCATCCCAGCCATGTGCAGATTGCTTCTTCGGTTCTTTCCTTTTTGTCTCCCGTAAATGGCTTAACGACAAATGATGGTTCACCTTGTCGCTCATCAGGTCTATTAGTCTCTCGTTGTAGACTAATGACACGTGCCTCAAGAGCACTCTGAGATTGCCGAAGTTTGGTCATCTGTTGAGCGGTGAAACTAAGGTATTGGGTTTATTTGTGCCAAATACATCTCAGTGGACATTTGTCCAGGAGGATTCCCTTGAGTTCCTTCCGCTTGAGCGGATGACATCGGGTCGTTAATTTGAGCCATTAAAGATTATTTCTGGAAAAGAAATAGGATAAGGTCAGAGATATAGTCATAACATCTTGTCGTGATGTAAACATATCATGGGCGAGCATTAATCGATATCATTATCTCACGTCAATACCCCTCTAGACGTATGAGATGAGGTTCAAGATCAGGTTACTATGGTAACACAAAGGTGTTTTAAAAACCATGGGGGTGACAAATAAATGTCTTTCCCTGATCTCTATATCGATTTTTTCATGGTGGCTCCCCGAGGCTCAACCATGTATGTTCGCGTCATGAATAGTTTATACACGAAAAAAAATGTTAACAATAAACTATGTTTCGGTGCCCACATAAGTGGTTTCGGCTCTTTAAGTCCTATTACGAGGACCCCGAGGTGCACTTAGACCTTAAGTCTAAACATGTGTTATAGTCATATGTATCAAGGATGTTGTATGGTCTTGGTCATATTTGAACTCGAGACCTCGAGAACAAATACATTAAACACTTGAGCCAACCAAGTAAGTTGCTCTTCTCGAATGTTTAATGTTTGATGCGTATAAGAGATATGCGAGGCAATTGATCATATACGTTTTTTTAAAAGAACATATATGTCAAGGGTCCTTATTTCGCCCTCATTTACCAAAACTATGTTGGTACGTTACCTAACCTCAAGTCTCGTAATTACGATGGCATACGCCAAAGTGCAACCTAATGGTCAAGCCAAATGAGCCCTTGTTTCGTAGTAGGCTCACGTGGGCCATCACATGGTCACGTCATTACGAATGCCTCTCGTAAGAACGAGCTCATGGTGGCATCGTATCCATGTAACGAGGGAGGGATGTTGGATACGTGCGTCATTGGAGCGACCTCACTTGAAGTGGGTCAACCCCTACGTACTCAACATCATTTTGGCTATTTGCGTTTCTTTACGTAACGAAATCGAGGTCGTCAATGGGGTTATCAACAATAAAAAAATGTTGAAAAAGGGATGGTGACAACGCCATTCTCAAAAAAATGTGAGGACGGCCACCAACATCCTTTTCCCGACAAGGACAACTTTCGATATAATCACGTAATAACGAATATACACATATGTTTACTTATCACATATATATGATCAAATACGTATATATGTGACCACATATGCCTATATTAAACATATCGTTATATTAAATAGCCACAAATGATGTGATCGAGATACGTAATCGAGGTGTATACCTCTACGCACACGAAACATCCACAAATAAGAGATCATCGTAATACGCAATGGAGATATTGACCTCTTACGCATACGAGACCAAACGCATATCGTTTACAACAAATCAAGGTATTAAACTCATACGCAAACGTAACATATGTTCGTGATCGTAATACGTAATTGAGGTATTAACCTCGTACGCATACGACACTCATCACATATTATTAATATGTCAAACGAGGTATTGACCTCGTGCACATATGTAAACGTTTTAGATAATCAATTAAAGACCACTACAACATCATTGACTTAATGAAAAAAATTACATATAAACTAAACACATGATTAGATGGGAGAAGAGAGAATAGAAAGAAAAATTATGGAAAGAGTTACCGAAGTTCTTTGTGGATCGTTGTCTGGATCAAGGCCAACCGCACAACGATCGATCAGCATCAATCAAAAGACAAATGAAAAACAAAGAAACATTAGTACAAAAATCTGATACCAAATATTATAGATCTTGGTACTAACGTAAGCTTAAGATAAGGATAATGAAAAGATAGATAGAAAGGAGAAAGAGAAAGAAGGGTGCCGATCCACCCGACCACCCCCGAGCGAAGGGATCGAGACGGACTCGAGGCTCGATCGGCGTCCCATACCACCGCCGTGGCGTCGAGTCGTACCTGGTGCTGGCGCGCTCGCTACAAGAGTTGACCCACCACACGAGCAGAGTCTCGATGTAGTCAAAAGATGATCAAATGAGGGTAGCTAGGCCTCTTATTTATAGCGATACCCAAGGCCCCCAAGCAAGTTCACACTTGACCTAATGGGTTGTCTCAATCCCGAGGATTAAAAGTAATCCTCCCCTTCTTTACACTCTCGTTTAACCCTCACACTTATCCACGTGTATAGAATACTACGGTAAATTCTTACCACGGGATATTATATGGTCATGCCCGTAACAGACCGTCTCCGAACAGCCGACGTTGTCGGTTCACTTGACCTTAGATTGACGGTAGTTGGGGTTGATTGGGGAGTCGTATCCGAATTCTATTGCTTCCAGTCTTCAATCGTCTTATCTTCAAGAAAGACTACGTCCCGACTTCTCACTACCTTCTTGTTGACTAGGTCCCATAGCCTATAGCCAAACTCATCTTCCGAGTATCCCATGAATATGCATGCTTTCGACTTATTGTTGAGCTTTGACCTCTGATCCTTCAGTACATGCATGTACCCCAATCATCCGAATACCCTCAGGTGTTGGTAGGAGACATCCTTCCCTATCTACACTCTTTGTGGGACATCACCCTTTAATGGTACTGAGGGAGACCTATTGATAAGATAAACAGATGTGTACATCGCCTCAGCCCAATTGGATTTCATCAGTTTCGCATGATAGAGCATGCTCCTTACCCTCTCCATGATTGTTCGATTCATCCTCTCTGCAAGCCCGTTCAACTCTGGGGTCTTTGGCACTGTGTATTCGATCTGAATACCTTGGCACTTGCAGTATTCCTCGAATTGCTCTCTATACTCGCCACCGTTGTCGGTTTGAACAAGCTTCAACTTCTGACCCGACTCTCGTTCAACTCTAGCCTGGAACTCCTTGATAACCGACAATACTTGATCCTTCGACTTCAGTACGAAGGCCCATGTCTTCCGACTATAGTCATCGATGAACGTCACAAAGTACTCTCCACCTCGATGCGATGGAGCATCTACATAACACACATCCGTGTGTACCAGTTCCAGTGCAGCTTCTCTTCTTCTCGGTGGTCTTGTGTGGAATGTTGGTTTGTTCTGCTTTCCGACTAAGCAGTCGACGCACTTCTCCAGGTGCACTCCCTTGACTTCTGGTAGAAGCTTTTGGTCGGCTAGCAGGTGCATTCCTTTCTCACTCATGTGGCCTAGCCTCTTATGCCATATCTCTCCTATTGTGTCAGCTACCACATTTACTTCTGGTTTGCATAGTCGGGCATGCATCATATATAATGTGCCTTCTTTCTGTGCTCCGGCCTCTATGAGATTTCCTAGGCAGAACTTCCACCTGCCATTCCGAAAGCTACCACTATAGCCTTCGTCATCTAACCTTCCATTCGATATCAGATTCAATTTGATATTGGGGATGTGTCGAACATCCTTCAGAGTCAATCGGCACCCTATTGACGTCGTCAAGCAGACACTTCCGACTCCGGCTATCTTGCACTCTCCACTATCACCCATTTTCACATAACCGTGATCTCTGACTATGTAAGTCGAGAAATACTCTCTCGACGGAGTTATGTGGAACGATGCCCCGGAATCGATCACCCAAGTGCATTCTTCACTTGCAAGATTTGCACTTGTCTGTTCACAGATGAACAACACTTCTTCATTGCTCGTAGCAATGGCAGAAGTGTTCTTCTCATCAGGAGTCTTCCTGGGTTCGACATTGTTTCCGACACCCTTGTCTTTTCTCATGTGTCAGTAGTCTTTCTGGAAGTGTCCAGGTTTACCACAGTAAAAGCACACTAGCATACCTCTAGACTTTGATCTGGCTTGGGACTTTTCTCTCCTTGGTGGACTTATTTGCCGGTTCCTCTGTTCGAATGTTGTGTTACATTCGACTCCGACTGGGACATGACTCCCTTGTCCTTCCTCCTTGCCTCCTCATTTAGGATGCTTGTCTTTACGGTTTGTAAAGACAAGTTCTCTTCTTGACAAGAGGTGCTGAGAGTAACCACTAGGTTCTCCCAGCTATTCGGCAGTGTGCACATCAGTAGAATGGCCTACATCGCATCATCCAGGGGAAACTTGGTTGCAAAAAGTTGATTCACATACCCCATGAATGTGTTGATGTGTTCGATGATGCTCTCACCGTCTCTGTATTTCAGCTATACGATCTTTCTCATCAATGAGGTTTTATTGAGCGCGTTCTTCCTCTCATATACGCACTCATATACGCACGCAACAACTTTAGCAAGGTGAAGGAATGTAAACACATAATGAATCAAAAGCATGAAATAGAATTGATGTAAGTTTCTTACTAACCTTGACTTTAACACATAATGAATCAAAAGCATGAAATAGAATTGATGTAAGTTTCTTACTAACCTTGACTTTAAGGTGATGTGGTCCAACTTCCTGGCATGCATAATTTATCCTTAGCCTTTGAATTTTCACATGTAATTCTTTCATTTCTTTGGTTTCTATTAAAAAACCTCACATTAATATCATAAGGATGGATTTTTTAAAGTTACTGGTTCTGTTTCATGAAATTTCTTGTCTTTGCATCAAAGGAAAATTATGTATTTCCCATTAGTGTTGCAGTGAAGGTTTCCCATTATGTTTCCCACCATGCACAAACATGTCTTGAAGTTTGGAAGCTTCTAAATAACAATATGTTTGTGTGTATTATTGTACACACGTTTTATCCTTGAAAATGGTCACTGATGCTATTTTGTTGCATCATTAAAGGAAGCAGGTTGGAAGATGCTGGCTATGGTGTATGTCTCAGAATGCTCGAGCTACTTAGTCATCGAGAAAAGGTGATCTATGTCTCATTGTTTAACCTCGTTCTTCGTATCACTGAAATAACGTGCAGGCTAAAACGAGGAAATAAGATTATTGGGAATCCTCTCTTTTGTACACAACACACTTTGGAGATCCCTTTTTGGAAAGGTATCTATTTACGACTAGGTGATTTTCATCTTTCTTTTGAAGGCTGCATTATCTAATATTTGTGGGAAAAAGGTTGCAGATTCTTTGGAGCAGGGAACAGAAAATGAAGGTGAATACATGATCAGTGAGAGAGAGCTCCTTGTGAATAGGTATCTCAGGATGATTCCACATACATTAAACTCATTTTATCTTAGTTGATTGCAATTGCATTATTTTTCTTCAAAACTTCTAGTTGGCCTATGAATCATGATGATAGCTTCCCTCCCTGTCTTTTTCTTTTTAACAGATATTCTCAAATATATATCGACCTACAATGATTGCATTTGCAACCTTTTCCTTCACTAATGGCATTCTTGTACACATATTGACTTGTTAAAACCATACCTGTATTGCTTCTTTCATGATGGCAGTGTTGAAAGCATTGGTTTGATCTACAGTACCAATATTGAAACACATGCTAACCTTTGATGATTGCACTTGCCCTTTTTCTCATTGTCTTCAGTACTGATGTATTAATATAGATTTGACTCCTGTTGATGGTTGCATTTGCTTGATTTTCTTCCTCAACAGCACTAAAATAATATGTTTGCTGTATGTTGGTGTCATTTGATTGGTCTTTCCATACGATAGCTTGTAGTAATGAATGAAGTATTGATAGTATTCTATTGCAGGTTTATTTGTGCCGAAGGATATGGGTGTTTTCAACTGTGGTGTTTATTCTTTTGGAGCGTAAGCTATTCAAGCCTCTTCTGAAACAGCTTAAAACAACTTGAATTGTTGTTTCAAGCCGTTTCTGAAACAACTTAAAACAACTTGAATTGCTTTAAGATGACGGTCTCAAACCGTATGGATCCAATCTAAACCTAACTGAAGCAACCTCCTAGAATCGTCTAAACCAAACCCTGAATTAAACCGAATTGAGCCATGAAATCATCTGAACTAGGCCCGAGTTGAATCGAATCAAACTTTTAATTCGAACAAGGCCTAAATTGACCCGAATCGAACCGAAGAAAAACTCGCAATAACAAACTACGAAGCTGTGATTTCCGGTGCGGCTTTAGATGGCACCAAATCATCGCTGATTCTGATCAAGAAAAAAGATTGAAGCAAATGCCAACATTTGTACAATTGTAGGGTCTTTTTTTAAGCTTGTGTTTAGGTCAAATGAGAGGAAAAGATTGTATAAAACACAAAGATCAAGTAAACACTAGAACCAGAGCTCCTTTGGACATGGGCTTGAAACTGCACAGACTCAGCTCCCCAGAGTGACAGATCCATCCAATCCGCCATGACTTCTTAACCCTTGGCTTCTCCGCACTGTCCTCCAAGCCCATCATCACGTTTGTCATAGGCAATGCCGAGAAGTTGGAAGAGGTGAAGATGATCCTGGGAGACTCTGTCCCCTTTTAATCTCCTTCCAATCTTTCAGGATTGACTGTAAGTAGATTGTGTGAAAAGAGATAATTTTGCTCTTATCTCTCTCTCTCTCTCTCTCTCTCTCTCTCTCTCTCTCTCTCTCCTTTTGTGTTGTAGTTTGCAGAGTTACATCCCATTTCAGCATCCTTCTTTTGTGTTGTAGTTCGTAATTTCGAAACTCAGGGCGAGAGACATGAAGAAAAAAGTAATGTTGAGGAGGGCATAGACAAGAGCGCGTGAGTAAATGAAAATGTTTTTACTTGGCTCGTGTGATATCAGAATTTTGTGTTGAAACATTCGAATCGAAGTTAATGAAGCTAGCTACGATTTGGAATTGAAAAATCGTGATTTTTAAATTCAGGGTGAGAGACATGAAGAAAAAAGTAAAGTTGAGGAGGGCGTAGTCACGAGCGCATGAGTAAATGAAAATGTTCATACCTGGCTCGTGTGATATCAGAAGTTTGTGTTCGAACATACGAATCAAAGCTAACGAAACTAGCTATGATATAGGATAGACTAATCATGATTTTAAAATTCACGCCAAGAGACATGAAGACAAAAGTAATGTTGAGGAGGGCGTAGTCAAAAGCTCGTGAGTAAATGAAAATTTTTATACCTGGCTTGTGTGATAACGGATTTTTGTGTTCAGACATACGAATCGAAGCTAACGAAGCTAGCTATGATATAGGATAGACTAATCATGATTTTAAAACTCAAGGCGAGAGACATGAAGAAAAACGTAAAATTGAGGAGGGTGTAGTCAAGAGCGCGTGAGTAAATGAAAATGTTCATACCTGGCTCGTGTGATAACGGATTTTTGTGTTCTAACATACGAATCGAAGCAAACAAAGCTAGTTCTGATATACGATTGAAAAATTGTGATTTTGAAATTCAGGGCGAGAGACATGAAGAAAAACGTAAAGTTGAGGAGGGCGTAGTCAAGAGCGCGTGAGTAAATGAAAACATTCATACCTGGCTCATGTGATAACAGATTTTTGTGTTCAAACATGCAAATTGAAGCTAACGAAGCTAGTTCTGATTTACGATTGAAAAATTGTGATTTTGAAATTCAGGGCGAGAGACATGAAGAAAAACGTAAAGTTGAGGAGGGCGTAGTCAAGAGCGCGTGAGTAAATGAAAACATTCATACCTGGCTCATGTGATAACAAATTTTTGTCTTCAAACATGCGAATTGAAGCTAATGAAGCTAGCTCAGATATATGATTGAAAAATTATGTTTTCGAAACTCAGGTCGAGAGACATGAAGAAAAAAGTAAAGTTGAGGAGGGCGTAGATAAAAGCGCCTGAGTAAATTAAAATGTTCATACCTGGCTCCTGTGATATCGGAATGTTGTGTTGAAAGATGCGAATAGGAGCTAACAAAGCTACCTATGATATGGAATTAAAAAATCGTGACTTTGAAATTCAAGGCGAGAGACATGAAGAATAAAGTAAATTTGAGGAGGGCGTAGTCAAGAGCGCGAGAGTAAATGAAAATGTTCATACCTGGCTCGTGTGATATCGGATGTTTGTGTCTAAACATGCGAATTGTAGCTAACGAAGCTAGCACTAATATAGGATTGAAAAATCATGATTTTGAATCTCAGGTCGAGAGACATGAAGAATGAGGCAATGTTGACGAGGGCGTGGACAACAACGCGTGAGTAAATGAGAATTTTCATACCTCGCTCGTGTGATATATGATTGAAAATGTGCATTCCTGGCTCGTGTGATAACGGATATTTATGTTCAAACACGAGAATCGAAGCTAACGAAGCTAGCTATGATATACGATAGACTAATCATGATTTTAAAATCAGGCCGAGAGACATGAAGAAAAAAGTAAAGTTGAGGAGGGACTAGTCAATAGTTTGTGAGTAAATGAAAATGTTCATACCTAGCTCGTGTGATAAGGGAATTTTGTGTTCAAACATGCGAATTGAAGATAACGAAGCTAGCTCTGATATAGGATTGAAAAATCATGATTTTGAAACTCAGTTCGAGAGACATGAAGAAAAAGGCAAAGTTGAGGAGGGCGTAGACCAGAGCGCGCGAGTAAATGAAAATGTTTATACTTGGCTCGTGTGATTTGGGATATTTGTGTTCAAACATGCGAATCGAAGCTAGCTCTAATATATGATTGAAAAATCATGATTTGGAATCTCAGGTCGAGAGACATGAAGAAAAAAGCAAAGTTGAGGAGGGCGTAGACAAGAGCACGTGAGTAAATGAAAATGTTCATCCCTGGGTGGTGTGATATCGGATTTTTGTGTTCAAACATTGAATTGAACCTAACCACTGTATCTATGATATGGAATTGAAAATTCATTATTTTAAAACTCAGGTCGAGAGACATGATAAAAAAAGCAAAGTTGAGGAGGGCCTACACATGAGCGTGCTTGAGTAAATGAAAATGTTCATACCTAGGTCGTGTGATATCGAATTTCTGTGTTCAAACATTCGAATTGAAGATAAACACGCTAGTTATGATTGCAATTGAAAGTTGATGACTTTGAAACTCAGGTCGAGAGACATGAATAAACAAGCAAAGTTGAGGAGGTCGTAGACAAGAGGGCGTGAGTAAATGAAAATGTTCATACCTAGCTCGTGTGATATTAGATTTTTGTGTTCAAACATGTACATTGAAGCTAGGTAAGCTATCCATGTTATGGAATTGAAAAATCATGATTTTGAAACTCAGGTCGAGAGACATGATGAAAAAAGCAAAGTTGAGGAAGTCGTAGACAAGAGCACGTGAGTAAATGAAAATGTTCATACCTGGCTCATGTGATATCGGATTTTTGTGTTCAAACATGAGAATTGAAGCTAACCACGCTATCTATGATATGGAACTGAAAAATCATCATTTGAAAACTCAGGTCGAGAGACATGATGAAAAAAGCAAAGTTGAGGAGGGCCTACACAAGAGCGTCTGAGTAAATTGAAATGTTCATACCTAGCCCGTGTGATATGGGATTTTTATGTTCAAACATGCGAATCGAAGCCAACAATGCTAGCTATCATATAAAATTGGAAAATCATAATTTTAAAACTCAGGTCAAGAGACATGATGAAAAAAGCAAAGTTGAGGAGGGACTAGACAAGTGCGCGTGAGTAAATGAAAATGTTCATACCTGGCTCGTCTGATATCGGATTTTTGTGTTCAAACATACGAATCGAAGCCAAGAATGCTAGCTACAATATACATTTGAAAAATTATGATTTTGAAACTCAGGTCGAGAGACATGATGAGAAAAGCAAAGTTGAGGAGGTCGTAGACAAGAGGGCGTGAGGGTATGAAAATTTTCATACCTAGCTCGTGTGATATTGGATTTTTGTGTTCAAACATGCGCATTGAAGCTAAGTACGATATCTAGGTTATGGAATTGAAAAGTCATGATTTTGAAACTCAAGTCGAGAGACATGATGAAAAAAGCAATGTTGAGGAGGTTGTAGACAAGAGCACGTGAGTAAATGAAAATATTCATCCCTGGGTGTTGTGATATCGGATTTTTGTGTTCAAAAATCGAATTGAACCTAACCACTATATCTATGATATGGAATTGAAAAATCATCATTTTAAAACTCAGGTCGAGAGACATGATGAAACAAGCAAAGTTGAGGAGGGCCTACACATGAGCGTGCTTGAGTAAATGAAAATGTTCATACCTAGGTCGTGTGATATCGAATTTCTGTGTTCAAACATTCGAATTGAAGATAAACACGCTAGTTATGATATGCAATTGAATGTTGATGACTTTGAAACTCAGGTCGAGAGACATGATGAAAAAAGCAAAGTTGAGGAGGGCCTAGACAAGCGCGCTTGAGTAGATGAAAATGTTCATACATGGCTCGTGTGATGTCGGATTTTTGTGTTGCAACATGCGAATCGAAGCTAACAACGCTAGCTATGATACGGAGTCTAAAAATCACGATTTTGAAACTTAGGTAGAGAGACATGAATAAACAAGCAAAGTTGAGGAGGTCGTAGACAAGAGGGCGAGAGTAAATGAAAATGTTCATACCTAGCTCGTGTGATATTGGATTTTTGTGTTCAAACATGCGGATTGAAGCTAGGTAAGCTATCCATGTTATGGAATTGAAAAATCATGATTTTGAAACTCAGGTCGAGAGACATGATGAAAAAAGCAAAGTTGAGGAAGTCGTAGACAAGAGCACGTGAGTAAATGAAAATGTTCATACCTGGCTCGTGTGATATCAGATTTTTGTGTTCAAACATGCGAATTGAAGCTAACCATGCTATCTATGATATGGAACTGAAAAATCATCATTTGAAAACTCAGGTCGAGAGACATGATGAAAAAAGCAAAGTTGAGGAGGGACTAGACAAGTGCGTGTGAGTAAATGGAAATGTTCATACCTAGCCTGTGTGATGTCGGATTTTTGTGTTCAAACACGCGAATTGAAGCTAACCACGCTATCTATGATATGGAATTGAAAAATCATCATTTGAGCAGGTCGAGAGACATGATGAAAAAAGCAAAGTTGAGGAGGGCCTACACAAGAGCACGTGAGTAAATGAAAATGTTCATCCCTGGGTGGTGTGATATCGGATTTTTGTCTTCAAACATCGATTTGAACCTAACCATGCTATCTATGATATGGAATTGAAAAATCATCATTTGAAAACTCAGGTCGAGAGACATGATGAAAAAAGCAAAGTTGAGGAGGGACTAGACAAGTGCGTGTGAGTAAATGGAAATGTTCATACCTAGCCCGTGTGATGTCGGATTTTTGTGTTCAAACATGCCAATTGAAGCTAACCACGCTATCTATGATATGGAACTGAAAAATCATCATTTGAAAACTCAGGTCGAGAGACATGATGAGAAAAGCAAAGTTGAGGAGGTTGTAGACAAGAGCACGTGAGTAAATGAAAATGTTCATCCCTGGGTGGTGTGATATTGGATTTTTGTGTTCAAACATCGAATTGAACCTAACCACGCTATCTATGATATGGAATTGAAAAATCATCATTTGAAAACTCAGGTCGAGAGACATGATGAAAAAAGCAAAGTTGAGGAGGGCCTACACAAGAGCATCTGAGTAAATGGAAATGTTCATACCTAGCCCGTGTGATATGGGATTTTTATGTTCAAACATGCGAATTGAAGCCAACAATGCTAGCTATCATATACAATTGGAAAATCATAATTTTGAAACTCAGGTCGAGAGACATGATGAAAAAAGCAAAGTTGAGGAGGGACTAGACAAGCGCGCGTGAGTAAATGAAAATGTTCATACCTGGCTCGTGTGATATCAGATTTTTGTGTTCAAACATGCGAATCGAAGCCAAGAATGCTAGCTACAATATACATTTGAAAAATTATGATTTTGAAACTCAGGTCGAGAGACATGATGAGAAAAGCAAAGTTGAGGAGGTCGTAGACAAGAGGGCGTGAGGGTATGAAAATTTTCATACCTAGCTCGTGTGATATTGGATTTTTGTGTTCAAACATGCGCATTGAAGCTAAGTACGATATCTAGGTTATGGAATTGAAAAATCATGATTTTGAAACTCAGGTCGAGACACATGATGAAAAAAGCAAAGTTGAGGAGGTTGTAGACAAGAGCACGTGACTAAATGAAAATGTTCATCCCTGGGTGGTGTGATATCGGATTTTTGTGTTCAAACATCTAATTGAACCTAACCACTGTATCTATGATATGGAATTGAAAAATCATCATTTTAAAACTCAGGTCGAGAGACATGATGAAAAAAGGAAAGTTGAGGAGGGCCTAGACAAGCGCGCGTGAGTAAATGAAAATGTTCATACCTGGCTCGTGTGATATCGGATTTTTGTTATCAAACATGCGAATTGAAGCTAAGTACGGTATCTATGATATGGAATTAAAAAAGCATAATTCTAAAACTCAGGTCGAGACACATGATTTAAAAAGCAAAGATGAGGAGGTCGTAGACAAGAGGGCGTGAGTAAATAAAAAAGTCATAATTGGCTCGTGTGATATCCGATATTTGGGTTCCAACATGCAAATCAAAGCTAAACACGCTAGTTATGATATGCACTTGAAAATTTCTGATTTTGAAACTCAGGTCGAGAGACATGATGAAAAAAGCAAAGTTGAGGACGGTCTCGACAAGCGCGTGTGAGTAAATGAAAATGTTCATACCTGCCTCGTGTGATATCGGATTTTTGTGTTCAAACATGCGAATCGAAAAAAAAACTATGCTAGTTACCATATGGAATTGAAAAGTCATGATTTTGAAACCCAGGGAGAGAGATATGAAGAAAAAAGCAAAGTTGAGGAGGTCGTAGACAAGAGGGCGTGAGTAAATGAAAATGTTCATACCTAGCTTGTGTGATATCGAATGTCTATGTTCAAACATGCGCATTGAAGCTAAGTACGCTATCTATGATATCGAATTGAAAAATCATGCTTTTGAAACTCATGTCGAGAGACATGAAGAAAGAAGTAAAGGTGAGGAGGGCCTAGACAAGCGTGCGTGAATAAATGGAAATGTTCATACCTTGCTCATGTGATATTGGATTTTTGCGTTCAAACATGCGAATTGAAGCTAACAATGCTAGTTATGATATGGAATTGAAAAATCACGATTTTGAAACTCAGGTAGAGAGACATGAATAAACAAGCAAAGTTGAGGACGTCGTAGACAAGAGGGCGTGAGTAAATGAAAATGTTCATACCTCGCTCGTGTGATATCTGATTTTTGTGTTCAAACATGCGAATTGATCCTAACTATGCTATATATGATATGGAATTGATATGGATTTTGAGGTTTAAGCTTGCGAATCCAAGTTACCGAATCTAGCTATGATATGGAATTCAAAAATCAGGATTTTGAAACTCAGGTCGAGAGACATGAAGAGAAAAGAAAATTTGAGGAAGGCGTAGACAAGAGCTCCTCAATGAATGAAAATGTTCATACATTGCTCCTGTGATATCGGATTTTGGTGTTTAATCTTGCGAATCGAAGATAACGAAATAGCTATGATATGGAATTGAAAAATCGAGATATTGAAACTAAGGTCGAGAGACATGAATGAAAAAGTAAATTTGAGGAAGAAGTAAACAAGAGCTCCTCAATGATTGAAAATGTTCAGAGATTGCTCGTGTGAAATCGAAGCTAACGAAGTAGTCTATAATATAGAATTGACAAATCAAGATTTTGAAAGTCAGGTCAAGAGACATGAAGAAAAAAGAAAATTTGAGGAAGGCGTAGACAAGAGCTCCTCAATGAATGAAAATGTTCATAGATGGCTCGTGTGATATCGGATTTTGGGGTTTAAACATGCGAATCGAAGGTAACGAAGTAGTCTATAATATAGAATTGACAAATCAAGATTTTGAAACTCAGGTCAAGAGACATGAAGAAAAAAGCAAATTTGAGGAAGGCGTAGACAAGAGCTACTCAATGAATTAAAATGTTCATAGATGGCTCGTGTGATATCGGATTTCGGTGTTTAAACTTGCGAATCCAACCTAACGAATGTAACTATGATATGGAGTTGAGAAATCAAGATTTAGAAACTCAGGTCGATAGACATGAATGAAAAAGCAAATTTGAGGAAGGCGTAGACAAGAGCTCCTCAATGAATGAAAATGTTCATAGATGGCTCGTGTGATATCGGATTTTGGTGTTTAAACTTACGAATCGAAGGTAACGAATCTAGCTATGAAATGGAATTGAAAAATCAAAATTTTGAAACTTAGGTCGAGAGACATGAATGAAAAAGCAAATTCGAGGAAGGCGTAGACAAGAGCTCCTCAATGAATGAAAATGTTCATAGATGGCTCGTGTGATATTGGACTTTGGTGTTTAAACTTGCGAATCGAAGCTCACGAATCTAGCTATGATATGGAATTGAAAAATCGAGATATTGAAACTAAGGTCGAGAGACATGTATGAAAAAGAAAATTTGAGGGAGGCGTAAACAAGAGCTCCTCAATGAATGAAAATGTTCATAGATGGCTCGTGTGAAATCGGATTTTGGGGTTTAAACTTGCGAATCGAAGCTAACGAAGTAGTCTATAATATAGAATTGTTAAATCAACATTTTGAAACTCAGGTCAAGAGACATGAATGAAAAAGCCAATTTGAGGAAGGCGTAGACAAGAGCTCCTAATTGAATGAAAATGTTCATAAATTGCTCGTGTGATATCGGATTTTAGTGTTTAATCTTGTGAATTGAATCTAACAAATCTAGCTATGATATGGAATTGAAAAATCAAGATTTTAAAACTCAGGTCGAAACATATGAAGAAAAAAGCAAATTTGAGGGAGGCGTAGACAAGAGCTCCTCAATGAATGAAAATGTTCATATATGGCTCGTGTTTAAACTTGCGAATCAAAGGTAACTAAGTAGTTTATAATATAGAATTGAAAAAATCAAGATTTTGAAACTCAGGTTGAGAGACATGAACAGAAAAGAAAATTTGAGGAAGGCGTACTCAAGAGCTCCTCAATGAATGAAAATGTTCATACAGGTCGAGAGACATCAAGATTTTGAAACTCAGGTCGAGAGACATGAGGAAATTAGCAAATTTGAGGAGGGAGTTGAGCAGAGCCAGTGAGTAAATTAAAATGTTCATATTTGGCTCGTGTGATATCGGATTTTTGTGTTCAAACTTGCGAATCGAAGCTAACATCGCTAGCTATGATATGTAACTAAAAAATAAAGATTTTAAACTTAGGTCGAGAGACATGAAGAAATTAGCAAATTTGAGGAGGGAGTTGAGAAGAGCTCATTAGTAAATGAAAATGTTCATACCTGGCTCGTGTGATATTGGATTTTGGTGTTCAAACATGCGAATTGAAGCTAACAATGCTAGCTAGGATATGGTATTGAAAAAACAAGATTTTGAAACTCAGGTCGAGAGACATGAGGAAATTAGCAAATTTGAGGAGGGAGTTGACAAGAGGCGGTGAGTAAATTAAAATGTTCATATTTGGCTCGTGTGATATCAGATTTTTGTGTTCAAACATGTGAATCGAAGCTAACAAAGATAGCTAGTATATGGTATTGAAAAAATAAGATTATAAAACTCAGATCGAGAGACATGAAGAAATTAGCAAATTTGAGGAGGGAGTTGAGAAGAGCCCGTGAGGAAATTAAAATGATCATACCTGGCTCGTGTGATATCGGATTTATGTGTTCAAACATGTGAATCGAAGCTAACAACTCTAGCTTTGATGTGCAATTAAAAAATAAAGATTCTGAAATTCAGGTCAAGAGACGTGAAGAAATTAGCAAATTTCAGGAGGGAGTTGAGAAGAGCCCGTGAGTAAATTAAAATGATCATACCTGGCTCGTGTGATATCGGATTTATGTTTTGAAACATGTGACTCGAACCTAACAACTCTAGCTTTGACGTGGAATTAAAAAACCAAGATTTTGAAACTCAGGTCGAGAGACATGAGGAAATTAGCAAATTTGAGGAGGGAGTTGAGAAGAGCTTATTAGTGGATAAAAATGTTCACACCTGGCTCGTGTGATATCGGATTTTTGTGTTCAAACATGCGAATCGAAGCTAACAAAGCTAGCTACCATATGGTATTGAAAGAACAAGATTTTAAAACTCAGGTCGAGAGACATGAAGAAATTAGCAAATTTGAGGAGGGAGTTGAGAAGAGCCCGTGAGTAAATTAAAATGTTCATACCTGGCTTGTGTGATATTGGATTTATGTGTTCAAACATGAGAATCGAATCTAACAATTCTAGCTTTGACGTGGAGTTAAAAAACCAAGATTTTGAAACTCAGGTCGAGAGGCATGAGGAAATTAGCAAATTTGAGGAGGGAGTTGAGCAGAGCCGGTGAGTAAATTAAAATGTTCATATTTGGCTCGTTTGATATCGGATTTTTGTGTTCAAACATGCGAATCAAAGTTAACAACGCTAGCTATGATATGTAACTAAAAAAATTAAGATTTTAAAACTTAGGTCGAGAGGCATGAAGAAATCAGCAAATTTGAGGAGGGAGTTGAGAAGAGCTCATTAGTAAATGAAAATGTTCATACCTGGCTCGTCTAATATCAGATTTTGGTATTCAAACATGCGAATTGAAGCTAACAATGCTAGCTAGGATATGGTATTGAAAAAACAAGATTTTAAAACTCAGGTCAACAGACATGAGGAAATTAGCAAATTTGCAGAGGGAGTTGAGAAGAGCGTGTGAGTAAATTAAAATGTTCATACCTGGCTCGTGTGATATCGGATTTTGGTGTTGAAACATGTAAATCGAAGCTCACAATGCTATCTTTGACATGGAATTAAAAAATCAAGATTTTGAAACTCAGGTCGAGAGACATGAGGAAATTAGCATATTTGAGGAGGGGGTTGAGAAGAGGCGGTGAGTAAATTAAAATGTTCATATTTGGCTCGTATGATATCGGATTTTTGTGTTCAAACATGCGAATCAAAGCTAACAACGCTAGCTATGATGTGTAACTGAAAAATTAAGAATTGAAAACTGTTGGGATTACGGTCCCTCCGGATGGGATGTCCGGAGATGAATGACGGCAAGCCCGGTTGCGGTTACGGAACCGGATGATGAAGAGTACCCGGCATGAAGCCGGATGACGAGTACTCGGATGCGGATCCGGATGATGAAGAGTACCCGGCATGAAGCCGGATGCTGAAGAACCCCGGCTACGGAGCCGGATGATGAATGTACCCGGAGAGAGATCCGGATGCGGGGACATATTTGTGAATATGTTTACTAAGAGCCCTTGAGGCTATATTTGTAAATAGCCCGAAAGTCATATATGTATAAATATGACTTAGGGCAAACAGTTTTACGTTGTTGCTCATTTTTCATGCGAAGTGAGAGCAGCCGAGAGAGAAAGAGAGAGAGAGAGAGAGAGAGAGACAAAGAGGTCGTTGCCTCTGTGTATCACCGCCGCCTGTGGCGAAGACAGTGAACTCAAGGTTGTTGCCTTGTAGCTTCACCATTGTACATCTCTGTTCATAGTGATAGTTGGAGTTTGAGGACTCCCGTGGTTTTTCCCATTTAGGGTTTTCCACGTTAATCCCTGTGTCATCGTGTCTTTCTCTGTGTTTCCTATTTTCTGCTCCTTTGATTCGCAATTACTCGGTTGTGGCCGGAGAGGAAGGTAAATCGGAGCGTCGATTCTCAACAAAGTGGTATCAGAGCGACGGTAACACAGAAAATGGAAGGCGGCGGTAGTGGGCCTCCGGGCATGATGGTGCTGAACGCGTAGAACTACGCCGACTGGAAGATAAAGATGGAGGATCTGCTCATTGTTCGGGACCTGTATGAACCGATCGACAGGTCGGAAATACCCAAGGGGGTACTTGAGACGGAGTGGAGGCTTCTGAACCGGAAAGCCGTTGCAACCATTCGGCAATACGTCGACGTGAGCGTTCTACAACACGTGGCGAACGACACCAACGCATATGAGATGTGGAGGAAGCTGTCGGGCCTCTACGAGAGGAAGAATGCGTTGAACCGGACCTCCCTGATGAGAAAGATTGTGAACCTCAAGTACCGGGACGGCGAGAGTATGGTGGAACACGTAAGCACGTTCATGGGATTCGTGAACCAGCTTGCGGCGATCAAGTTCCCGTTGGAGGATGCAATGCAAGCCATCATCCTGATGTGTACGTTGCCGGACAGCTGGGAGAACTTGGTGGTGACTCTCAGCACCTCCTGCACGGAAGACAACTTGTCCTTACAAACGGTAAAGACGAGTATTTTGAACGAAGAAGCGCGTCGGAGAGATAAAGAACCGGCCTCCGACTCGAAGGCGCTGCTTACCGAATCGGATCGGGGAAGACAATGGAACCGGAGTCCGCAAAGACGGGAGAAGTCGGGGACCCGGTCGCAGTCAAGAGGAAGGCCCACATGCTTCCACTGTGGGAAGCCGGGGCACTTCCGAAAGAACTGTCGGCATTACCGAAAAGACAACGGAGCCGACGACACCGATTCGAAGAAGTCACCGGAGAGAAACGGTGCATACCGGGGAGCCACGGACCGGAGAGGTCCGGATCGGCGAGGGCAGGATCGGAAAGGAACGACGGCACTCGCGGCAAGTGAAGAAGAGATAATGCTTATTACCGAAGAGAGGGAGCTGAACCTTGCCGGTGTAGAGATGACCTGGGTGGTCGATTCCGGAGCGTCGTTCCACCTGACCCCGGAGAAGAAATACTTCTCATCCTACACAGCCGGTGAGCACGGCTGTGTCCGGATGGGAAATGAAGGCACATGCCGGATTGCCGGCATAGGAGACGTGTGGCTGATGACATCAACCGGATGCAAGATGCTGCTGAAGGATGTGCGACACGTTCCGGAGGTCCGATTGAACCTGATCTCGGCCGGGAGGCTAGATGATGAAGGCTACACGGGTAGCATCCGGAACGGTGTCATGAAGTTCAGCAAAGGGAGCCTGATAGTGGCTCGGGCCCGGAAGATTAACACACTGTACCTGATGAATTCCCGGCTATGTCCGGAGGAGCTGAACGTGGCAGCTGACACTGCCGGTGAGCTATGGCACAAGAGACTGTGCCACATGAGCGAGAAGGGGATGAAAAGGCTTGCAGAAGACAACCTTATTCCAGTGAAGCATGTGCACCTGGAGAAGTGCACCGACTGTCTGGCCGGTAAGCAAAACCGGACCTCCTTCCACTCAAGGCCACCGACGAGACGTAGCGCACCATTGGAGTTGGTGCACACCGATGTGTGTCAGGTAGAAACGAAGTCACATGGCGGAGCCCAGTACTTCGTAACATTCATTGATGATCACCGCCGGAAGCTGTGGACGGCCCCGTTGAAGACAAAGGACCAAGTATTGTCCGTCTTCAAAGATCTCCACGCGAGAGTGGAAAGGGAATCCGGCAAGAAGCTGAAAGCGATACGAGCGGATAACGGAGGGGAATACCGGGGGCAGTTCCAGGAGTACTGCCGCTCGAAGGGAATCCGGCTCGAGTTTACCGTGCCGAAGACGCCGGAACTGAACGGGCTGGCCGAGAGGATGAACCGGACCATAATGGAGAGGGTCCGGAGTATGCTGGCGCATGCGAAATTACCCAAGGGATTTTGGGCTGAGGCAATGTCGACGGCGACATATGTGATAAACAGATCACCCTCAGTACCTTTGGACGGAGACACGCCGCAGAGAGTGTGGACCGGTAAGGAAGTGTCCTACCGGCATCTGAAGGTGTTCGGGTGTCTCGCATACGTGCATGTGGCAAAGGACCGGAGAGGAAAGTTAGATCCAAAGACCCGGCCATGCATATTCCTCGGTTACGGCGACGACGAGTTCGGCTACCGAGTATGGGACCCGGTCGACAAGAAGATATTCAGGAGTCGAGACATCATCTTCATGGAGGACGAGACACTCGCCGACTGGGAGTCGGAGAAGAAGATGAAGAGCTCAAAGTCGACCGGTGAGGATCAACTCTACGAGGAGCAGTCCCGACCGGCAAGGGACCGGTTAGCACTCGAGGATCCGGCCGAAGACGGTGAAGAAACAGAACCGGCCGAAGAGGATGAAAATGATACCGGAACCGGCCCCGATCCCGAAATGGATTCGGATGAAGAAGAATCGGAAGAACCGGTTACCGAAGCTCCGGAACGGAGATATCCTCTAAGAGAGAGAAGGGCCCCCCGGAGATTTCCGGAACCAGAGCACGTGCTGCTAACCGACGAGGGGGAGCCGGAGAGCTTTGAAGAAGCAAAACATGACACCCAGAGCCGCAGGTGGTTGAGTGCCATGCAGGACGAGATGGATTCCCTGCATGAGAACCACACATATGAACTTGTGGAGCTGCCGAAAGGAAAACGGGCACTCCGTAACAAGTGGGTGTTCAAGTTGAAACCGGGAGATGCCGAAAACCCCCCGAGATACAAAGCCAGGATCGTGGTGAAGGGGTTTCAGCAGAAGAAGGGCGTCGACTTCGACGAGATATTTGCCCCGGTAGTGAAGATGACCTCCATCCGGACGGTGCTGAGCATAGCGGCAAGCATGGACCTCGAGGTAGAACAGATGGACGTGAAGACGGCATTCCTTCACGGTGACCTCGAAGAAGAGATCTACATGCAGCAACCGGAAGGATTCGAGAAGAAAGGGAAGGAGCACCTGGTATGCCGGTTGAAGAAGAGCCTTTACGGACTGAAGCAGGCTCCCCGGCAATGGTACCGGAAGTTCGACTCCTTCATGACCGACGAAGGGTACCTCAAAACGCAGTCTGACCACTGCGTGTTTGTGAAGAAGTTCGAAGGAGGAGACTTTCTAATACTCCTCCTGTACGTGGACGACATGTTGATCGTCGGACGAGACCAGGTCAAGATACGGATGCTGAAGAAGGCTATTCATCGAACCTTCTCAATGAAGGACTTGGGTCCGGCGAGACAAATACTAGGGATGTACATCATCCGGGACCGGAGCAAGAAGCAGTTGTGGCTGTCACAAGAGAAGTACGTGACAAAGGTGCTTCAACGGTTCAACATGTCGGAAGCAAGACCGGTCGGATCAACCCTACCGGCAAACTGCAAGCTGTCCAGCAAGCAAAGTCCCAAGACAAAGGCTGAAAAGGAGGATATGATGAAAGTGCCGTATGCCTCAGCCGTCGGGAGCTTGATGTACGCCATGGTGTGTACGAGACCGGACATAGGATATGCAGTCGGAGTGGTGAGCCGGTACATGAGCAATCCCGGCAAAGAGCATTGGAACGCGGCCAAATGGATACTCCGATACCTGAAGGGCACGGCAAACATGTGCCTCCGATTCGGCTCCGGCAAGCCCGAACTCGACGGCTTCACCGATTCGGATATGTCGGCTGATGCAGATACCAGCCGGTCCACATCAGGGTATGTGATGACGTATGCAGGAGGAGCTGTTTCATGGCAGTCGAGGCTGCAGAAGACGGTTGCGTTATCAACCACGGAGGCGGAGTACATGGCGGCTGTTGAAGCCGGCAAGGAAATAATATGGATGAAGGACTTCATTAGAGAGCTCGGTATCCGGCAAGAGGAGTACCGACTCTACTGCGACAGTCAGAGTGCCATCCACCTTGCGAAGAACGCGGCCTATCACTCCCGGACGAAACACATCCAGCGAAGATATCACTGGATCCGGGAAAGGATAGAAGACCAGGAGTTCGTGCTGACAAAGATCCACACGGACGAGAACGGCTCAGATATGCTGACCAAAGTGCTCACACCCGACAAGCTGGAAGCATGCCGGATGAGGATCGGATTGGAGAGACATCCCATGCCGAAGTGAAGGGGGAGTTTGTTGGGATTACGGTCCCTCCGGCTGGGATGTCCGGAGATGAATGACGGCAAGCCCGGTTGCGGTTACGGAACCGGATGATGAAGAGTACCCGGCATGAAGCCGGATGACGAGTACTCGAATGCGGATCCGGATGATGAAGAGTACCCGGCATGAAGCCGGATGCTGAAGAACCCCGGCTACGGAGCCGGATGATGAATGTACCCGGAGAGAGATCCGGATGCGGGGACATATTTGTGAATATGTTTGCTAAGAGCCCTTGAGGCTATATTTGTAAATAGCCCGAAAGTCATATATGTATAAATATGACTTATGGCAAACAGTTTTACGTTGTTGCTCATTTTTCATGCGAAGTGAGAGCAGCCGAGAGAGAAAGAGAGAGAGAGAGAGAGAGAGAGACAAAGAGGTCGTTGCCTCTGTGTATCACCGCCGCCTGTGGCGAAGACAGTGAACTCAAGGTTGTTGCCTTGTAGCTTCACCATTGTACATCTCTGTTCATAGTGATAGTTGGAGTTTGAGGACTCCCGTGGTTTTTCCCATTTAGGGTTTTCCACGTTAATCCCTGTGTCATCGTGTCTTTCTCTGTGTTTCCTATTTTCTGCTCCTTTGATTCGCAATTACTCGGTTGTGGCCGGAGAGGAAGGTAAATCGGAGCGTCGATTCTCAACAAAAACTTAGGTCGAGAGACATGAAGAAATCAGTAAATTTAAGGAGGGAGTTGAGAAGAGCTCATTAGTAAATGAAAATGTTCATACCTGGCTCGTCTAATATCAGATTTTGGTATTCAAACATGCGAATTGAAGCTAACAATGCTAGCTAGGATATGGTATTGAAAAAACAAGATTTTAAAACTCAGGTCAAGAGACATGAAGAAATTAGCAAATTTGGGGAGGGAGTTGAGAAGATCCTGTGAGTAAATTAAAATGTTCATACCTGGCTTGTGTGATATCGGATTTTGAGGTTCAAACATGTAAATCGAAGCTCACAACGCTGCCTTTCACATGGAATTAAAAAATCAAGATTTTGAAACTCAGGTCGAGAAAAATGAGGGAATTAGCAAATTTAAGGAGGGGGTTGAGTAGAGCCGGTGAGTAAATTAAAATGTTCATATTTGGCTCCTATGATATTGGATTGTTGTGTTCAAACATGCGAATCGACGCTAACAACGCTAGCTATGATATGTAACTAAAAAATCAAAATTTTGAAACTCAGGTCGAGAGACATGAGGAAATTAGCAAATTTGAGGAGGGAGTTGAGAAGAGCTTATTAGTGGATAAAAGTGTTCACACTTGCCTCGTGTGATATCGGATTTTTGTGTTCAAACATGCGAATCGAAGCTAACAAAGCTAGCTAGGATATGGTATTGAAAAAACAAGATTTCAAAACTCAGGTCGAGAGACATGAACAAATTAGCAAATTTTAGGAGGGAGTTGAGAAGAACCCGTGAGGAAATTAAAATGATCATACCTGGCTCGTTTGATATCGGATTTATTTTTTCAAACATGTGAATCGAAGCTAACAACTCTAGCTTTGACGTGGAATTAAAAAATCAAGATTTTGAAACTCAAGTCGAGAGATATGAAGAAATTAGCAAATTTAAAGAGGGAGTTGAGACGAGCCCGTGAGTAAATTTAAATATTTATATTTTGCTCGTGTGATATCGGATTTTTGTGTTCAAACATGCGAATCGAAGCTAACAACGCTAGCTATGATATGTAACTTAATAATTAAGATTTTAAAACTTAGGTCGAGAGACATGAAGAAATCAGCAAATTTGAGGAGGGAGTTGAGAAGAGCTCATTAGTAAATGAAAATGTTCATACCTGGCTCGTGTGATATCGGATTTATGTGTTCAAACATGAGAATTGAAGCTAACAACTCTAGCTTTAACATGGAGTTAAAAAACCAAGATTTTGAAACTTAGGTCGAGAGACATGAGAAAATTAGCAAATTTGAGGAGGGAGTTGAGCAGAGCCGGTGAGTAAATTAAAATGTTCATATTTGGCTCGTTTGTTATCGGATTTTTGTGTTCAAACATGCGAATCAAAGTTAACAACGCTAGCTATGATATGTAACTAAAAAAATTAAGATTTTAAAACTTAGGTCGAGAGACATGAAGAAATCAGCAAATTTGAGGAGGGAGTTGAGAAGAGCTCATTAGTAAATGAAAATGTTCATAGCTGACTCGTGTGATATCGGATTTTTGTTTTCAAAGATGCGCATAGAAGCTAACAAAGCTAGCTAAGATATGGTATTGAAAAAATAAGATTTTAAAACTCAGGTCGAGAGACATGAACAAATTAGCAAATTTGAGGAGGGAGTTGAGAAGAGCCCGTGAGGAAATTAAAATGATCATACCTCGCTCCCGTGATATCGGATTTTTGTGTTCAAACATGCGAATCGAAGCTGACAACTCTAGTTTTGACATGTAGTTAAAAAATCAAGATTTTGAAACTCAGGTCAACAGACCTGAAGAAATTAGCAAATTTGAGAAGGGAGTTGAGAAGAGCCCGTGAGTAAATTAAAATATTCATACGTGGCTCGTGTGATATCTGATTTTGGTGCTCAAACATGTAAATCGAAGCTCACAACGCTATCTTTGAAACCCAAGTCGAGAGACATGAGGAAATTAGCAAATTTGAGGAGGGAGTTGAGAAGAGGCGGTGAGTAAATTAAAATGTTCATATTGGGCTCGTATGATATCGGATTTTGTTGTTTAAACGTGCGAATCGAAGCTAACGATGCTAGCTAGGATATGCTATTGAAAAAACAAGATTTTAAAACTCAGGTCAAGAGAGATGAAGAAATTAGCAAATTTGAGGAGGGAGTCGAGAAGAGCCGTGAGTAAATTAAAATGGTCATACCTGGCTCGTGTGATATCGGATTTTTGTGTTCAAACATGCGAATCGAAGCTAACAAAGCTAGCTAGGATATGGTATTGAAAAGATAAGATTTTAAAACTTAGGTCGACAGACATGAAGAAATTAGCAAATTTGAGGAGGGAGTTGAGAAAAGCCCGTGAGGAAATTAAAATGATCATACCTCTTTCGTGTGATATCGGATTTTTGTGTTCAAATATGCAAATCGAACCTAACAAAGCTAGCTTTGACGTGGATTTAAAAAATCAAGATTTTGAAACTCAGGTCGAGAGACATGAAGAAATTAGCAAATTTGAGGAGGGAGTTGAGAAGAGCCCGTGATCAAATTAAAATGTTCATACCTGGCTCGTGTGATATCGGATTTTTGTGTTCATACAGGCGAATCGAAGCTAACAATGCTAGCTATGATATGGAATGAAAAAATCAAGATTTTGAATCTTAGATCGAGAGAAATAAAGAAATTAGCAAATTTGAGGAGGGAGTGGAGAAGAGCCCGGGAGTAAATTAAAATGGTCATACCTGGCTCGTGTGATATCGGATATTTGTGTTCAAACATGCGAAATGAAGCTAACAAAGCTAGCTATGATCTGGAATTAAAATATCAAGATTTTGAAACTCAGGTCGAGAGACATGAAGAAATTAGCAAATTTGAGGAGGGAGTGGAGAAGAGCCCGGGAGTAAATTAAAATGGTCATACCTGGCTCGTGTTATATCGGATATTTGTGTTCAAACATGCGAATCGAAGCTAACAAAGCTAGCTATGATATGGAATTAAAAAATTAGGATTTTGAAGCTCAGGTCGACAGACATGAAGAAATTAGCAAATTTGAGGAGGGAGTTGAGAAGAGCCTGTGAGTAAATTAAAATGTTCATACATGGCTTGTGTGATATCGGATTTTTGTGTTCAAACATGCGTATCGATGCTCACAACGCTAGCTATGATAAGCAATTAAAAAATCAAGATTTTGAAACTCAGGTAGAGAGACATGAAGAAATTAGCAAATTTGAGGATGGACTCGAGAAGAGCCCGTGAGTAAATTAAAATGGTCATACCTGGCTCCTGTGATATCAGATTTCTGTGTTCAAAGATGCGAATCGAAGCTAACAAAGCTAGCTATCATATGGAATTAAAAAATCAAGATTTTGAATCTCAGAACGAGGGAAATAATGAAATTAGCAAATTTAAGGAGGGAGTTGAGAAGAGCCCGTGATTAAATTAAAATGTTCATACCTGGCTCGTGTGAAATTGGATTTTTCTGTTCATACATTCGAATCGAAGCTAAAAGTGCTAGCTATGATATGAAATGAAAAAATCAAGATTTTGAATCTCAGATCGAGAGAAATAAAGAAATTAGCAAATTTGAGGAGGGAGTGGAGAAGAGCCCGGGAGTAAATTAAAAAGGTCATACCTGGCTCGTCTGATATCGGATTTTTGTGTTCAAACATGCGAATCGAAGCTAACAAAGCTAGCTATGATATGGAATTAAAAAATTACGATTCTAAAGCTCAGGTCGAGAGACATGAAGAAATGAGCAAATTTGAGGAGGGAGTTGAGAAGAGCTTGTGAGTAAATTAAAATGTTCATACATGGCTTGTGTGATATCGGATTTTTGTGTTAAAACATGTGTATGGAAGCTCACAACGCTAGCTATGATAAGCAATTAAAAAATCAAGATTTTGAAACTCAGGTCGAGAGACATGAAGAAATTAGTAAATTTGAGGATGGACTCGAGAAGAGCCCGTGAGTAAATTAAAATGTTCATACATGGCTTGTGTGATATCGGATGTTTGTGTTGAAACATGCGAATCGAAGCTAACAAAGCTCGCGATGATATAGAATTAAAAAATCAAGATTTTGAAACTCCGATCGAAGGACACGAAGAAATTAGCAAATTTGAGGAGGGACTTGAGAAGAGCCCGTGAGTAAATTAAAATGGTCATACCAAGTTCCTGTGATATCGGATTTCTGTGTTCAAATATGCAAATCGAAGCTAACAAAGCTAACTATGATATGGAATTAAAAAATCAAGATTTTGACACTCAGGTTGAGAGACATGAAGAAATTAGCAAATTTGAGGAGGGAGTTGAGAAGAGCCCGTGATTAAATTAAAATGTTCATACCTTTCTCGTGTGATATCGGATTTTTGTGTTCAAACATGCAAATCGAAGCTAACAAAGCTAGCTATGATATGGAATTAAAAAAACAAGAATTTGAAACTCACGTCGAGAGAAATGACGAAATTAGAAAATTTGAGGAGTGAGTTTATAAGAGACATGAAGAGACATGGAATTAAAATGTTCATACCTGGCTCGTGTGATATCGGATTTTTGTGTTCAAACATGCGTACCGAAGCTAAGATTGCTAGCTATGTTATGGAATTAAAAAATCAAGATTTTGAATCTAAGGTCGAGAGACATGAAGAAATTAGTAAATTTGAGGAGGGACATGAGAAGAGCCCGTGAGTAAAGTAAAATGTTCATACCTGGCTCGTGTAATATCGGATTTTTGTGTTCAAATATGCAAATCGAAGCTAACAAAGCTAGCTATGATATAGAATTAAAAAATCAAGATTTTGAAACTCAGGTCAAGAGACATGAAGAAATTAGCAAATTTAAGCAAGAACTTCAGAAGAGCCTGTGAGTAAATTAAAATGTTCATACCTGGCTCGTGTGATATCGGATTTTTGTGTTCAAACGTGCGTATTGAAACTCACGACGCTAGCTATGATAAGCAATTAAAAAATCAAGATTTTGAAACTCAGGTCGAGAGACATGAAGAAATTAGCAAATTTGAGGATGGACTCGAGAAGAGCCTGTGAGTAAATTAAAATGGTCATACCTGGCTATGATATGGAATTAAAAAATTTAAGATTTTGAAGCTCAGGTCGAGAGACATGAAGAAATTAGCAAATTTGAGGAGGGAGTTGAGAAGAGCCTGTGAGTAAATTAAAATGTTCATACATGGGTTGTGGGATATCGTCTTTTTGTGCTAAAACATGCGTATGGAAGCTCACAACGCTAGATATGATAAGCAATTAAAAAATCCAGATTTTGAAACTCAGGTCGAGAGACATGAAGAAATTAGCAAATTGGAGGATGGACTCGAGAAGAGCCTGTGAGTAAATTAAAATGGTCATACCTGGCTATTATATGGAATTAAAAAATTAAGATTTTGAAGCTCAGGTCGAGAGACATGAAGAAATTAGCAGATTTGAGGAGGGAGTTGAGAAGAGCTTGTGAGTAAATTATAATGTTCATACATGGCTTGTGTGATATCGGATTTTTGTGTTAAAACATGCGTATGGAAGCTCACAACGCTAGATATGATAAGCAATTAAAAAATCAAGATTTTGAAACTCAGGTCGAGAGACATGAAGAAATTAGCAAATATGAGGATGGACTCGAGAAGAGCCTGTGAGTAAATTAAAATGTTCATACATGGCTCATGTGATATCGGATTTTTGTGTTCAAACATTCAAATCGAAGGTAACAAAGCTAGCTATGATATGGAATTAAAAAATCAAGATTTTGAAACTCAGGTTGGGAGACATGAAGAAATTAGCAAATTTGAGGAGGGACATGAGAAGAGCCTGTGAGTAAATTAAAATGTTCATACCTGCCTCGTTTGATATCGGATTTTTGTGTTCAAACATGTGTATTGAAACTCACAATGCTAGAAAAAGTTTTGGTTCTTTGTCTATTCATATCCGCCGGCATCTGGCTTTTTTTACAAGTCAGCAACAGAATTGATGACTTCATTGATTCGCGCTAACATTTCTAAAAATGTAATGGATAACTTAGGAAATTTTTTTTTTAGCTTCGGATCCAACTTCTGTCCAATAAAAGCCTATGGTAAGCAGTTAAAAAATCAAGATTTTGAAACTCAGGTCGAGAGACATGAAGAAATTAGCAAATTTGAGGAGGGACTTGAGAAGAGCCCGTGAGTAAATTAAAATGGTCATACCAAGTTCCTGTGATATCGGATTTCTGTGTTCAAATATGCAAATCGAAGCTAACAAAGCTAGCTATGATATGGAATTAAAAAAACAAGATTTATGAAACATAGGTCGAGAGACATGAAAAAATTGGCAAATTTGAGGAGGGAGTTGAGAAGAGCCCGTGATTAAATTAAAATGTTCATACCTGGCTCGTCTGATATCGGATTTCTATGTTAAAACATGCGTATGGAAGCTCACAACGCTAGCTATGATAAGCAATTAAAAAATCAAGATTTTGAAACTCAGGTCGAGAGACATGAAGAAATTACCAAATTTGAGGATGGACTCGAGAAGAGCCTCTGAGTAAATTAAAATGTTCATACCTGGCTCGTGTGATATCAGATGTTTGTGTTGAAACATGCGAATCGAAGCTAACAAAGCTAGCTATGATATGGAATTAAAATATCAAGATTCTGAAACTCAGATCGACAGACATGAAGAAATTAGCAAATTTGAGGAGGGACTGGAGAAGAGCCCGTGAGTAAATTAAAATGGTCATACCAAGTTCCTGTGATATCGGATTTCTGTGTTCAAATATTCAAATCGAAGCTAACAAAGCTAGCTATGATCTGGAATTAAAAAATCAAGATTTTGAAACTCAGGTCGAGAGACATGAAGAAATCAGCAAATTTGAGGAGGGAGTGGAGAAGAGCCCGTGAGTAAATTAAAATGGTCATACCTGGCTCGTGTGATATCGGATATTTGTGTTCAAACATGCGAATCGAAGCTAACAAAGCTAGCTATGATATGGAATTAAAAAATTAAGATTTCGAAGCTCAGGTCGAGAGACATGAAGAAATTAGCAAATTTGAGGAGGGAGTTGAGAAGAGCCTGTGAGTAAATTAAAATGTTCATACATGGCTTGTGTGATATCGGATTTCTGGGTTCAAAAATGCGAATCGAAGCGAACAAAACTAACTACGATATGGAATTAAAAAATCAAGTTTTTGAAACTCAGGTCGAGAGACATGAAGAAATTAGCAAATTTGAGGATGGACTCGAGAAGAGCCTGTCAGTAAATTAAAATGTTCATACCTGGGTCTTGTGATATCGGATTTTTGTGTTCAAACATGCGTATCGAAGCTAACAATGCTAGCTATGGTAAGCAATTAAAAAATCAAGATTCTGAAGCTCAGGTCGAGAGACATGAAGAAATTAGCAAATTTCAGGAGGGAGTTGAGTAGAGCCTGTGAGTAAATTAAAATGTTCATACATGGCTTGTGTGATATCGGATTTTTGTGTTAAAACATGCGTATGGAAGCTCACAACGCTAGCTATGATAAGCAATTAAAAAATCAAGATTTTGAGACTCAGGTCGAGAGACATGAAGAAATCAGGAAATTTGAGGAGGAAGTGGAGAACAGCCCGTGAGTAAATTAAAATGTTCATACCTGGCTTGTGTGATATCGGATTTTTGTGTTCAAACATGCGTATTGAAACTCACAACGCTAGCTATGAGACATGAAGGAATTAGCAAATTTGAGCATGGACTCGAGAAGAGCCTGTGAGTAAATTAAAATGTTCATACCTGGCTCGTGTGATATTGGATTTTTGTGTTCAAACATTCAAATCGAAGCTAACAAAGCTAGCTACGATATGCAATTAAAAAATCAAGATTTTGAAACTCATATCAAGAGACATGAAGGGATTAGCAAATTTGAGGAGGGACTTGAGAAGAGCCCGTGAGTAAATTAAAATAGTCATACCTGCCTCGTGTGATATCGGATTTCTGTGTTCAAACATGCGTATTGAAACTCACGACACTAGCTATGATAAGCAATTAAAAAATTAGGTTTTGAAACTCAGGTCGAGAGACATGAAGAAATTAGAAAATTTGAGGATGGACTCGAGAAGAGCCTGTGAGTTAATTAAAATGTTCATACCTGGCTCGTGTGATATCGGATTTTTGTGTTCAAACATTCAAATCGAAGCTAACAAAGCTAGCTATGATATGGAATTAAAAAATCAAGATTTTGACACTCAGGTCGACAGACATGAAGAAATTAGCAAATTTGAGGAGGGACATGAGAAGAGCCCGTGAGTAAATTAAAATGTTCATACCTGGCTCGTTTGTGTTGGGATTGCGGTCCCTCCGGATGGGATGTCCGGAGATGAATGACGGCAAGCCCGGAGACCGTTACGGAGCCGGATGATGAAGAGTACCCGGCTACGGAGCCGGATGATGAAGAGTACCCGGCTACGGAGCCGGATGATGAAGACCCCGGCTACGGAGCCGGATGATGTATGTACCCGGAGCGAGATCCGGATGCGGGGACATATTTGTGAATATGTTTGCCAAGGGCCCTTGAGGCTATATTTGTAAATAGCCCGAAAGTCATATGCGTATAAATATGACTTAGGGCAAACAGTTTTACTGTTGTTGCTCATTTTCTGTTTTTCCACTTAGAGGGAGCGAAGTGAGAGCAGCCGAGAGAGAGAGAGAGAGAGAGAGAAACGAAGAGGTCGACGCCTCTGTGTAATACCGCCGCCTGTGGCGAGGACAGCGAGCTCAAGGTCGTCGCCTTGCAGCTCGCCATTGTATGTTCCAGTGTATAGTGGTAGTTGGAGTCGTGCACTCCCGTGGTTTTTCCCGTTTAGGGTTTTCCACGTTATACCCTGTGTATTCATCTCTCTGTGTCTTTGTTTTTATTTTTCTGCTGCATTGATCCGTGTTGTCTCGGTTGTGGCCGAGAGGCGAAAGATTTGATAGCGTCAATTCTTTACAAAGTGGTATCAGAGCGACGATAACACAGAAGATGGAAGGCGGCGGTAGCGGGCAGCCGGGAATGATGGTGCTGAATGCGCAGAATTACGCCGACTGGAAGATCAAGATGGAGGATCTTCTGATTGTTCGGGACCTGTACGAACCGATTGACAGGTCGGAAATACCGAAGGGAGTACTTGAGTCGGAGTGGAAGCTCCTGAACCGGAAAGCAGTAGCGACGATCCAGCAATATGTCGATGTAAGTGTCCTGCAACATGTGGCGAACGATACGAACGCCTATGAGATGTGGAAGAAGCTGTCGGGCCTCTATGAGAGGAAGAATGCGTTGAACCGGACCTCCCTGATGAGAAAGATAGTGAACCTCAAGTACCGGGACGGCGAGAGTATGGTGGAACACGTAAGCACGTTCATGGGATTCGTGAACCAGCTTGCGGCGATCAAGTTCCCGTTGGAGGATGCAATGCAAGCCATCATCCTGATGTGTACATTGCCGGACAGCTGGGAGAATTTGGTGGTGACTCTCAGCACCTCCTGCACGGAAGACAACTTGTCCCTACAAACGGTAAAGACAAGTATTCTAAATGAAGAAGCGCGTCGGAGAGATAAAGAACCGGCCTCCGACTCGAAGGCGCTGCTTACCGAATCGGAACGGGGAAGACACTGGAACCGGAGTCCGCAAAGACGGGAGAAGTCGGGGACCCGGTCGCAGTCAAGAGGAAGACCCATTTGCTTCCACTGTGGGAAGCCGGGGCACTTCCGGAAGAATTGTCGGCATTACCGAAAGGACAACGGAGCCGACGACGCCGATTCGAAGAAGTCACCGGAGAGAAACGGTGCATACCGGGGAGCCACGGACCGGAGAGGTCCGGATCGGCGAGGGCAGGACCGGAAAGGAACGACGGCACTCGCGGCAAGTGAAGAAGAGATAATGCTCATTACCGAAGAGAGGGAGCTGAACCTTGCCGGCGTAGAGATGACCTGGGTGGTCGATTCCGGAGCGTCGTTCCACCTGACCCCGGAGAAGAAATACTTCTCATCTTACACAGCCGGTGAACATGGCTGTGTCCGGATGGGAAATGAAGGCACATGCCGGATTGCCGGCATAGGAGACGTGTGGCTGATGACATCAACCGGATGCAAGATGCTGCTGAAGGATGTGCGACACGTTCCGGAGGTCCGATTGAACCTGATCTCGGCCGGGAGGCTAGATGATGAAGGCTACACGGGTAGCATCCGGAACGGTGTCATGAAGTTCAGCAAGGGGAGCCTGATAGTGGCTCGGGCCCGGAAGGTCAACACACTGTACCTGATGAATTCCCGGCTATGTCCGGAGGAGCTGAACGTGGCAGCCGACACTGCCGGTGAGCTGTGGCACAAGAGACTGTGCCACATGAGTGAGAAGGGGATGAAGAGGCTTGTAGAAGACAACCTCATTCCAGTGAAGCATGTGCACCTGGAGAAGTGCACCGATTGCCTGGCCGGTAAGCAGAACCGAACCTCCTTCCACTCAAGGCCACCGACGAGACGTAGCGCACCCTTGGAGCTGGTGCACACTGATGTGTGTCAGGTAGAAACGAAGTCACATGGCGGAGCCCAGTACTTCGTGACATTCATTGATGATCACAGCCGGAAGCTGTGGACGGCACCGTTGAAGACAAAGGACCAAGTGTTGTCCGTCTTCAGAGAACTCCACGCGAGAGTGGAAAGAGAATCCGGCAAGAAGCTGAAAGCGATACGAGCGGATAACGGAGGGGAATACCGGGGGCAGTTCCAGGAGTACTGTCGCTCGAAGGGAATCCGGCTCGAGTTTACTGTGCCGAAGACGCCGGAACTGAACGGGCTGGCCGAGAGGATGAACCGGACCATAATGGAGAGGGTCCGGAGTATGCTAGCGCATGCGAAACTACCCAAGGGATTTTGGGCTGAGGCAATGTCGACGGCGACGTATGTGATAAATAGATCACCCTCAGTACCTTTGGACGGAGACACGCCGCAGAAAGTGTGGACCGGTAAGGAAGTGTCCTACCGGCATCTGAAGGTGTTCGGGTGTCTCACATACGTGCATGTGGCAAAGGACCGGAGAGGAAAGTTAGATCCAAAGACCCGGCCATGCATATTCCTCGGTTACGGCGACGACGAGTTCGGCTACCGAGTATGGGACCCGGTCGACAAGAAGATATTCAGGAGTCGAGATATCATTTTCATGGAGGACAAGACGCTCGCCGACTCGGAGTCGGAGAAGAAGATGAAGAGCTCCAAGTCGACCGGTGAGGATAAACTCTACGAGGAGCAGTCCCGACCGGCAAGGGACCGGTTAACACTCGAAGACCCGGCCGAAGACGGTGAAGAAACAGAACCGGCTGAAGAAGATGAAAATGATACCGGAACCGGCCCCGATCCCGAAATGGATTCGGATGAAGAAGAAGAATCGGAAGAACCGGTTACCGAAGCTCCCGAACGGAGATATCCTCTAAGAGAGAGAAGGGCCCCCCGGAGATTTCCGGAACCAGAGCACGTGCTGCTAACCGACGAGGGGGAGCTGGAGAGCTTTGAAGAAGCAAAGCACGACACCCAGAGCCGCAGGTGGTTAAGTGCCATGCAGGACGAGATGGATTCCCTGCATGAGAACCACACATATGAACTTGTGGAGTTGCCGAAAGGAAAGCGGGCACTTCGAAACAAGTGGGTGTTCAAGCTGAAACCGGGAGATGCCGGAAACCCCCCGAGATACAAAGCCCGGATCGTGGTGAAGGGGTTTCAGCAGAAGAAGGGCGTCGACTTCGACGAGATATTTGCCCCGGTAGTGAAGATGACCTCCATCCGGACGGTGCTGAGCATAGCGGCAAGCATGGACCTCGAGGTAGAACAGATGGACGTGAAGACGGCATTCCTTCACGGTGACCTCGAAGAAGAGATCTACATGCAGCAACCGGAAGGATTCGAGAAGAAAGGGAAGGAGCACCTGGTATGCCGGTTGAAGAAGAGCCTTTACGGACTGAAGCAGGCTCCCCGGCAATGGTACCGGAAGTTCGACTCCTTCATGACCGACGAAGGGTACCTCAAAACGCAGTCTGACCACTGCGTGTTTGTGAAGAAGTTCGAAGGAGGAGACTTTCTAATACTCCTCCTGTACGTGGACGACATGTTGATCGTCGGACGGGACCAGGTAAAGATACGGATGCTGAAGAAGGCTCTTCACCGAACCTTCTCAATGAAGGACCTGGGTCCGGCGAGGCAAATACTAGGGATGCACATCATCCGGGACCGGAAGAAGAAGCAGTTGTGGCTGTCACAGGAGAAGTACGTGACGAAGATGCTTCACCGGTTCAACATGTCGGAAGCAAGACCGGTCGGATCGACCCTCCCGGCAAACTGCAAGCTGTCCAGCAAGCAATGTCCCAAGACAAAAGCTGAAAAGGAGGATATGATGAAAGTACCGTATGCCTCAGCCGTCGGGAGCTTGATGTACGCCATGGTGTGTACGAGACCGGATATAGGATATGCAGTCGGAGTGGTGAGCCGGTACATGAGCAATCCCGGCAAAGAGCATAGGAACGCGGTCAAGTGGATACTCCGATACCTGAAGGGCACAGCGAATGTGTGCCTCCGATTCGGCTCCGGTAAGCCCGAACTCGACGGCTTCACCGATTCGGATATGTCGGCTGATGCAGATACCAGCCGGTCCACATCAGGGTATGTGATGACGTATGCAGGGGGAGCCGTTTCGTGGCAGTCGAGGCTGCAGAAGACGGTTGCGTTGTCAACCACGGAGGCGGAGTACATGGCAGCTGTTGAAGCCGGCAAGGAAGTAATATGGATGAAGGACTTCATTAGAGAGCTCGGTATCCGGCAGGAGGAGTACCGACTCTACTACGACAGTCAGAGTGCAATCCACCTTGCGAAGAACGCGGCCTATCACTCCCGGACGAAGCACATCCAGCGAAGATATCACTGGATCCGGGAAAGGATAGAAGACAAGGAGTTCGTGCTGACGAAGGTCCACACGGACGAGAACGGGTCGGATATGCTGACCAAGGTGCTCACACCCGACAAGCTGGAAGCATGCCGGAAGAGGATCGGATTGGAGAGACATCCCATGCCGAAGTGAAGGGGGAGTTTGTTGGGATTGCGGTCCCTCCGGATGGGATGTCCGGAGATGAATGACGGCAAGCCCGGAGACCGTTACGGAGCCGGATGATGAAGAGTACCCGGCTACGGAGCCGGATGATGAAGAGTACCCGGCTACGGAGCCGGATGATGAAGACCCCGGCTACGGAGCCGGATGATGTATGTACCCGGAGCGAGATCCGGATGCGGGGACATATTTGTGAATATGTTTGCCAAGGGCCCTTGAGGCTATATTTGTAAATAGCCCGAAAGTCATATGCGTATAAATATGACTTAGGGCAAACAGTTTTACTGTTGTTGCTCATTTTCTGTTTTTCCACTTAGAGGGAGCGAAGTGAGAGCAGCCGAGAGAGAGAGAGAGAGAGAGAGAAACGAAGAGGTCGACGCCTCTGTGTAATACCGCCGCCTGTGGCGAGGACAGCGAGCTCAAGGTCGTCGCCTTGCAGCTCGCCATTGTATGTTCCAGTGTATAGTGGTAGTTGGAGTCGTGCACTCCCGTGGTTTTTCCCGTTTAGGGTTTTCCACGTTATACCCTGTGTATTCATCTCTCTGTGTCTTTGTTTTTATTTTTCTGCTGCATTGATCCGTGTTGTCTCGGTTGTGGCCGAGAGGCGAAAGATTTGATAGCGTCAATTCTTTACAGTTTGATATCGGATTTTTGTGTTCAAACATGCGTATTGAAACTCACAACGCTAGCTATGGTAAGCAATTAAAAAATCAAGATTTTGAAACTCAGGTCGAGAGACATGAAGAAATTAGCAAATTTGAGGATGGACTCGAGAAGAGCCTGTGAGTAAATCAAAATGTTCATACCTGGCTCGTGTGATATCGGACTTTTGTGTTCAAACATTCAAATCGAAGCTAACAAAGCTAGCTATGATATGGAATGAAAAAATCAAGATTTTGAAACTCAGGTCGAGAGACATGAAGAAATTAGCAAATTTGAGGATGGACTCGAGAAGAGCCTGTCAGTAAATTAAAATGTTCATACCTGGGTCTTGTGATATCGGATTTTTGTGTTCAAACATGCGTATCGAAGCTAAGAATGCTAGCTATGTTATGGAATTAAAAAATCAAGATTTTGAAACTCAGGTCGAGAGACATGAAGAAATTAGCAAATTTAAGGAGGACATGAGAAAAACCTGTGAGTAAATTAAAATGTTCATACCTGGCTCATGTGATATTGGATGTTTGTGTTCAAACATGCGAATTGAAGTTAACAAAGCTAGCTATGATATGGAATTAAAAAATCAAGATTTTGAAACTCAGATCGAGAGAGATGAAGAAATTAGAAAATTTGAGGAGGGAGTTGAGAAGAGTCCGTGAGTAAATTAAAATGTTCACACCTGGCTCGTGTGATATCGGATATTTGTGTTCATACATGCCGATCGAAGCTAACAACGCTAACTATGATATGGAATTAAAAATTCAAGATTTTGAAACTCAGGTCGAGAGACATGAAGAAATTAGCAAATTTGAGGAGGGACTTGGGAAGAGCCCGTGAGTAAATTAAAATGTTCATACCTGGTTCGTGGGATATCGGATTTTTGTGTTCAAACATGCGTATCGAATTAAAACATGAGAATTAAAAAATCAAGATTTTGAAACTCAGGTCAAGAGACATTAAGAAATTAGCAAATTTAAGCAAGAACTTCAGAAGAGCCGGTGAGTAAATTAAAATGTTCATACCTGGCTCGTGTGATATCGGATATTTGTGTTCAAACATGCGTATTGAAACTCACAACGCTAGCTATGATAAACAATTCAAAAATCAAGATTTTGAAACTCAGGTCGAGAGACATGAAGAAATTAGCAAATTTGAGGATGGACTCGAGAAGAGCCTGTGAGTAAATTAAAATGTTCATACCTGGCTCGTGTGATATCGGATTTTTGTGTTCAAACATTCAAATCGAAGCTAACAAAGCTAGCTATGATATGGAATTAAAAAATCAAGATTTTGAAACTCAGATCAAGAGACATGAAGGAATTAGCAAATTTGAGGAGGGAGTTGAGAAGAGCCCGGAAGTAAATTAAAATGTTCATACGTGGCTCGTGTGATATCGGATTTTTGTGTTCAAACATGCAAATTGAAGCTAACAAAGCTAGCTATGATGTGGAATTAAAAAATCAAGATTTTGAAAGTCAGGTCAAGAGACATGAAGAAATTAGCAAATTTAAGCAAGAACTTCAGAAGAGCCGGTGAGTAAATTAAAATGTTCATACCTGGCTCGTGTGATAACGGATTTCTGTGTTCAAACATGTGTATCGAAGCTAACAGTGCTAGCTATGATATAGAATTAAAAAATCAAGATTCTGAAACTCAGGTCGATAGACATGAAGAAATTACCAAATTTGAGGAGGCAGTTGAGAAGAGCCCGTGAGTAAATTAAAATGTTCATACCTGGCTCGTGTGATATCGGATTTCTGTGTTCAAACATGCGTATCGAAGCTAACAATGCTAGCTATGTTATGGAATTAAGAAATCAAGATTTTGAAACTCAGGTCGATAGACATGAAGGAATTAGCAAATTTGAGGAGGGAGTTGAGAAGAGCCCGTGAGTAAATTAAAATGGTCATACCTGGCTCGTGTGATATCGGATTTTTGTGTTCAAAGATGCGAATAGAATCTAACAACGCTAGGTATCTTATGGAATTAAAAAATAGAGATTTTGAAACTCAGGTCGAGAGACATGAAGAAATTAGCAAATTTGAGGAGGGAATCGATCAATATTTTGAAACTCAGGTCGAGAGACATGAAGAAATTAGCAAATTTAAGGAGGGAGTGGAGAAGAGCCGGTGAGTAAATTAAAATGGTCATACCTTGCTCGTGTGATATCGGATGTTTGTGTTGAAACATGTGAATCGAAGCTAACAAAGCTAGCTATGATATGGAATTAAAAAATCAAGATTCTAAAACTCAGGTCGAGAGACATGAAGAAATTAGCAAATTTGAGGAGGGAGTTGAGAAGAGCCCGTGAGTAAATTAAAATGGTCATACCTGGCTCGTGTGATATCGGATTTCTGTGTTCAAACATGCGAATCGAAGCTAACAATTCTAGCTATGTTATGGAATTAAAAAATCAAGATTTTGAAACTCAGGTGGAGAGACATAAAGAAATTAGCAAATTTGAGAAGGAAATCGAGAAGAGCCCGTGAGTAAATTAAAATGTTCATACCTGGCTCGTGTGATATCAGATATTTGTGTTCAAACATGTGAATCGAAGCTAACAATGCTAGCTATGTTATGGAATTAAGAAATCAATATTTTGAAACTCAGGTCGAGAGACATGAAGGAATTAGCAAATTTGAGAAGGGAGTTGAGAAGAGCCTGTGAGTAAATTAAAATGTTCATACATGGCTTGTGTGATATCGGATTTTTGTGTTAAAACATGCGTATGGAAGCTGACAACGCTAGCTATGATAAGCAATTAAAAAATCAAGATTTTGAAACTCACGTCGAGAGACATGAAGAAATTAGCAAATTTGAGGAGGGACATGATAACAGCCCGTGAGAAAATTAAAATGGTCATACCTGGCTCGTGTGATATCGGATGTTTGTGTTGAAACATGCGTATGATATGGAATTAAAAAATCAAGATTTTGAAAAACTTAGGTCGAGAGACATGAAGAAATTAGCAAATTTGAGGAGGGACATGAGAAGAGACCGTGAGTAAATTAAAATGTTCATACCTGGCTCATGTGATATTGGATGTTTGTGTTGAATCATGTGAATCGAAGTTAACAAAGCTAGCTATGATATTGAATTAAAAAATCAAGATTTTGAAACTCAGATCGAGAGACATGAAGAAATTAGCAAATTTGAGGAGGGAGTCGAGAAGAGCCTGTGAGTAAATTAAAATGTTCATACTTGGCTCGTGTGATATCGGATTTTTGTGTTCAAACAATCAAATCGAAGCTAACAAAGCTAGCTATGATATGGAATTAAAAAATCAAGATTTTGAAACTCAGTTCGAGAGACATGAAGAAATTAGGAAATTTGAGGAAGAACATGAGAAGAGCCTGTGAGTAAATTAAAATGTTCATACCTGGCTCGTGTGATATCGGATTTTTGTGTTGAAACATTCAAATCGAAGCTAACAAAGCTAGCTACGATATGGAATTAAAAAATCAAGATTTTGAAACTCAGGTCGAGAGACATGAAGAAATTAGTAAATTTGAGGAGGGAGTTGACAAGAGCCTGTGAGTAAATTAAAATGTTCAAACATGGCTTGTGTGATATCGGATTTCTGTGTTAAAACATGCGTATGGAAGCTCGCAACGTTAGCTATGATAAGCAATTAAAAAATCAAGATTTTGAAACCTACGTCGAGAGACATGAAGAAATTAGCAAATTTGAGGATGGACTCGAGAAGACCCTGTGAGTAAATTAAAATGGTCATACCTGGCTCGTGTGATATCGGATTTCTGTGTTCAAACATGCGTATTGAAGCTAAGAATGCTAGCTATGTTATGGAATTAAATAATCAAGATTTTGAAACTCAGGTCGAGAGACATGAAGAAATTAGCAAATTTGAGGAAGGACATGAGAAGAGCCTGTGAGTAAATTAAAATGTTCATACCTGGCTCGTTTGATATCGGTTTTTTGTGTTCAAACATGCGTATCGAAGCTAAGAATGCTAGCTATGATAAGCAATTAAAAAATCAAGATTTTGAAACTCAGGTCAAGAGACATGAAGAAATTAGCAAATTTGAGGAGGGAGTTGACATGAGCCTGTGAGTAAATTAAAATGTTCATACATGGCTTGTGTGATATCGGATTTTTGTGTTAAAACATGCGTATGATATGGAATTAAAAAATCAAGATTTTGAAACTTAGGTCGAGAGACATGAAGAAATTAGCAAATTTGAGGAAGGACATGAGAAGAGCCTGTGAGTAAATTAAAATGTTCATACCTGGCTCGTTTGATATCGGTTTTTTGTGTTCAAACATGCGTATTGAATCTAAGAAAGCTAGCTATAATATGGAATTAAATAAATAAGATTTTGAAACTCAGGTCGAGAGACATGAACAAATTAGCAAATTTGAGGAGGGAGTTGAGAAGAGCCTGTGAGTAAATTAAAATGTTCATACATGGCTTGTGTGATATCGGATTTTTGTGTTAAAACATGCGTATGATATGGAATTAAAAAATCAAGATTTTGAAACTCAGATCGAGAGACATGAAGAAATTAGCAAATTTGAGGAGGGAGTCGAGAAGAGCCTGTGAGTAAATTAAAATGTTCATACTTGGCTCGTGTGATATCGGATTTTTGTGTTCAAACAATCAAATCGAAGCTAACAAAGCTAGCTATGATATGGAATTAAAAAATCAAGATTTTGAAACTGAGTTCGAGAGACATGAAGAAATTAGGAAATTTGAGGAAGAACATGAGAAGAGCCTGTGAGTAAATTAAAATGTTCATACCTGGCTCGTGTGATATCGGATTTTTGTGTTCAAACATTCAAATCGAAGCTAACAAAGCTAGCTACGATATGGAATTAAAAAATCAAGATTTTGAAACTCAGGTCGAGAGACATGAAGAAATTAGCATATTTGAGGAGGGAATGGAGAAGAGCCCTTGAGTAAATTAAAATGTTCATACCTAGCTCGTGTGATATCAGATATTTGTGTTCAACATGTGAATCGAAGCTAACAATGCTAGCTATGTTATGCAATTAAGAAATCAATATTTTGAAACTCAGGTCGAGAAGAGTCCGTGAGTAAATTAAAATGGTCATACCTGGCTCGTGTGATATCGGATATTTGTGTTCAAACATGCGTATTGAACCTAAGAAAGCTAGCTATAATATGGAATTAAATAAATAAGATTTTGAAACTCAGGTCGAGAGACATGAACAAATTAGCAAATTTGAGGAGGGAGTTGAGAAGAGCCTGTGAGTAAATTAAAATGTTCATACATGGCTTGTGTGATATCGGATTTTTGTGTTAAAACATGCGTATGATATGGAATTAAAAAATCAAGATTTTGAAACTCAGGTCGAGAGACATGAAGAAATTAGCAAATTTGAGGAGGGACATGAGAAGAGACCGTGAGTAAATTAAAATGTTCATACCTGGCTCATGTGATATTGGATGTTTGTGTTGAATCATGTGAATCGAAGTTAACAAAGCTAGCTATGATATGGAATTAAAAAATCAAGATTTTGAAACTCAGATCGAGAGACATGAAGAAATTAGCAAATTTGAGGAGGGAGTCGAGAAGAGCCTGTGAGTAAATTAAAATGTTCATACTTGGCTCGTGTGATATCGGATTTCTGTGTTCAAACAATCAAATCGAAGCTAACAAAGCTAGCTATGATATGGAATTAAAAAATCAAGATTTTGAAACTCAGGTCGAGAGACATGAAGAAATTAGGAAATTTGAGAAAGAACATGAGAAGAGCCTGTGAGTAAATTAAAATGTTCATACCTGGCTCGTGTGATATCGGATTTTTGTGTTCAAACATTCAAATCGAAGCTAACAAAGCTAGCTACGATATGGAATTAAAAAATCAAGATTTTGAAACTCAGGTCGAGAGACATGAAGAAATTAGCAACTTTGAGGAAGGACATGAGAAGAGCCTGTGAGTAAATTAAAATGTTCATACCTGGCTCGTTTGATATCGGATTTTTGTGTTCAAACATGCGTATCGAAGCTAACAATGCTAGCTATGATAAGCAATTAAAAAATCAAGATTTTAAAATTCAGGTCGAGAGACATGAAGAAATTAGCAAATTTGAGGAGGGAGTTGACAAGAGCCTGTGAGTAAATTAAAATGTTCAAACATGGCTTGTGTGATATCGGATTTCTGTGTTAAAACATGCGTATGGAAGCTCGCAACGTTAGCTATGATAAGCAATTAAAAAATCAAGATTTTGAAACCTACGTCGAGAGACATGAAGAAATTAGCAAATTTGAGGATGGACTCGAGAAGACCCTGTGAGTAAATTAAAATGGTCATACCTGGCTCGTGTGATATCGGATTTCTGTGTTCAAACATGCGTATTGAAGCTAAGAATGCTAGCTATGTTATGGAATTAAATAATCAAGATTTTGAAACTCAGGTCGAGAGACATGAAGAAATTAGCAAATTTGAGGAAGGACATGAGAAGAGCCTGTGAGTAAATTAAAATGTTCATACCTGGCTCGTTTGATATCGGTTTTTTGTGTTCAAACATGCGTATCGAAGCTAAGAATGCTAGCTATGATAAGCAATTAAAAAATCAAGATTTTGAAACTCAGGTCGAGAGACATGAAGAAATTAGCAACTTTGAGGAAGGACATGAGAAGAGCCTGTGAGTAAATGAAAATGTTCATACCTGGCTCGTTTGATATCGGATTTTTGTGTTCAAACATGCGTATCGAAGCTAAGAATGCTAGCTATGATAAGCAATTAAAAAATCAAGATTTTGAAACTCAGGTCGAGAGACATGAAGAAATTAGCAAATTTGAGGAGGGAGTTGACAAGAGCCTGTGAGTAAATTAAAATGTTCAAACATGGCTTGTGTGATATCGGATTTCTGTGTTAAAACATGCGTATGGAAGCTCGCAACGTTAGCTATGATAAGCAATTAAAAAATCAAGATTTTGAAACCTACGTCGAGAGACATGAAGAAATTAGCAAATTTGAGGATGGACTCGAGAAGACCGTGTGAGTAAATTAAAATGGTCATACCTGGCTCGTGTGATATCGGATTTCTGTGTTCAAACATGCGTATTGAAGCTAAGAATGCTAGCTATGTTATGGAATTAAATAATCAAGATTTTGAAACTCAGGTCGAGAGACATGAAGAAATTAGCAAATTTGAGGAAGGACATGAGAAGAGCCTGTGAGTAAATTAAAATGTTCATACCTGGCTCGTTTGATATCGGTTTTTTGTGTTCAAACATGCGTATCGAAGCTAAGAATGCTAGCTATGATAAGCAATTAAAAAATCAAGATTTTGAAACTCAGGTCAAGAGACATGAAGAAATTAGCAAATTTGAGGAGGGAGTTGACAAGAGCATGTGAGTAAATTAAAATGTTCATACATGGCTTGTGTGATATCGGATTTTTGTGTTAAAACATGCGTATGATATGGAATTTAAAAATCAAGATTTTGAAACTTAGGTCGAGAGACATGAAGAAATTAGCAAATTTGAGGAGGGACATGAGAAGAGACCGTGAGTAAATTAAAATGTTCATACCTGGCTCATGTGATATTGGATGTTTGTGTTGAATCATGTGAATCGAAGTTAACAAAGCTAGCTATGATATGGAATTAAAAAATCAAGATTTTGAAACTCAGATCGAGAGACATGAAGAAATTAGCAAATTTGAGGAGGGAGTCGAGAAGAGCCTGTGAGTAAATTAAAATGTTCATACTTGGCTCGTGTGATATCGGATTTTTGTGTTCAAACAATCAAATCGAAGCTAACAAAGCTAGCTATGATATGGAATTAAAAAATCAAGATTTTGAAACTCAGGTCGAGAGACATGAAGAAATTAGGAAATTTGAGGAAGAACATGAGAAGAGCCTGTGAGTAAATTAAAATGTTCATACCTGGCTCGTGTGATATCGGATTTTTGTGTTCAAACATTCAAATCGAAGCTAACAAAGCTAGCTACGATATGGAATTAAAAAATCAAGATTTTGAAACTCAGGTCGAGAGACATGAAGAAATTAGCATATTTGAGGAGGGAATGGAGAAGAGCCCTTGAGTAAATTAAAATGTTCATACCTAGCTCGTGTGATATCAGATATTTGTGTTCAACATGTGAATCGAAGCTAACAATGCTAGCTATGTTATGCAATTAAGAAATCAATATTTTGAAACTCAGGTCGAGAGACATGAAGAAATTAGCAAATTTGAGGAGGGAGTTGACAAGAGCCTGTGAGTAAATTAAAATGTTCAAACATGGCTTGTGTGATATCGGATTTTTGTGTTAAAACATGCGTATGATATGGAATTAAAAAATCAAGATTTTGAAACTCAGGTCGAGAGACATGAAGAAATTAGCAAATTTGAGGAGGGACATGAGAAGAGACCGTGAGTAAATTAAAATGTTCATACCTGGCTCATGTGATATTGGATGTTTGTGTTGAATCATGTGAATCGAAGTTAACAAAGCTAGCTATGATATGGAATTAAAAAATCAAGATTTTGAAACTCAGATCGAGAGACATGAAGAAATTAGCAAATTTGAGGAGGGAGTCGAGAAGAGCCTGTGAGTAAATTAAAATGTTCATACTTGGCTCGTGTGATATCGGATTTTTGTGTTAAAACATGCGTATGATATGGAATTAAAAAATCAAGATTTTGAAACTCAGGTCGAGAGACATGAAGAAATTAGCAAATTTGAGGAGGGACATGAGAAGAGACCGTGAGTAAATTAAAATGTTCATACCTGGCTCATGTGATATTGGATGTTTGTGTTGAATCATGTGAATCGAAGTTAACAAAGCTAGCTATGATATGGAATTAAAAAATCAAGATTTTGAAACTCAGATCGAGAGACATGAAGAAATTAGCAAATTTGAGGATGGACTCGAGAAGACCCTGTGAGTAAATTAAAATGGTCATACCTGGCTCGTGTGATATCGGATTTCTGTGTTCAAACATGCGTATTCAAGCTAAGAATGCTAGCTATGTTATGGAATTAAATAATCAAGATTTTGAAACTCAGGTCGAGAGACATGAAGAAATTAGCAAATTTGAGGAAGGACATGAGAAGAGCCTGTGAGTAAATTAAAATGTTCATACCTGGCTCGTTTGATATCGGTTTTTTGTGTTCAAACATGCGTATCGAAGCTAAGAATGCTAGCTATGATAAGCAATTAAAAAATCAATATTTTGAAACTCAGGTCGAGAGACATGAAGAAATTAGCAAATTTGAGGAGGGAGTTGAGAAGAGCCTGTGAGTAAATGAAAATGGTCATACCTGGCTCGTGTGATATCGGATTTTTGTGTTCAAACATGCGAATCGAAGATAACAACGCTAGCTATGACATGGAATTAAAAAATCAAGATTTTGAAACTCAGATCAAGAGACATGAAGAAATTAGCAAATTTGACGAGGGAGTTGAGAAGAGCCCGTGAGGAAATTAAAATGTTCATACCTGGCTCGTTTTGATATCGGATTTTTGTGTTCAAACATGCTTATTGAAACTCACAACGCTAGCTATGATAAGCAATTAAAAAATCAAGATTCTAAAACTCAGGTCGAGAGACATGAAGAAATTAGCAAATTTGAGGATGGACTCGAGAAGAGCCTGTGAGTAAAGTAAAATGTTCATACCCGGCTCGTGTGATATCGGATTCTTGTGTTCAAACATTCACATCGAAGCTAACAAAGCTAGCTATGATATGGAATTAAAAAATCAAGATTTTGAAACTCAGGTCGAGAGACATGAAGAAATTAGCAAATTTGAGGAAGAACATGAGAAGAGCCTGTGAGTAAATTAAAATGTTCATACCTGGCTCGTGTGATATCGGATTTTTGTGTTCAAACATTCAAATCGAAGCTAACAAAGCTAGCTACGATATGGAATTAAAAAATCAAGATTTTGAAACTCAGGTCGAGAGACATGAAGAAATTAGCATATTTGAGGAGGGAATGGAGAAGAGCCCTTGAGTAAATTAAAATGTTCATACCTAGCTCGTGTGATATCAGATATTTGTGTTCAACATGTGAATCGAAGCTAACAATGCTAGCTATGTTATGCAATTAAGAAATCAATATTTTGAAACTCAGGTCGAGAAGAGTCCGTGAGTAAATTAAAATGGTCATACCTGGCTCGTGTGATATCGGATATTTGTGTTCAAACATGCGTATTGAACCTAAGAAAGCTAGCTATAATATGGAATTAAATAAATAAGATTTTGAAACTCAGGTCGAGAGACATGAACAAATTAGCAAATTTGAGGAGGGAGTTGAGAAGAGCCTGTGAGTAAATTAAAATGTTCATACATGGCTTGTGTGATATCGGATTTTTGTGTTAAAACATGCGTATGATATGGAATTAAAAAATCAAGATTTTGAAACTCAGGTCGAGAGACATGAAGAAATTAGCAAATTTGAGGAGGGACATGAGAAGAGACCGTGAGTAAATTAAAATGTTCATACCTGGCTCATGTGATATTGGATGTTTGTGTTGAATCATGTGAATCGAAGTTAACAAAGCTAGCTATGATATGGAATTAAAAAATCAAGATTTTGAAACTCAGATCGAGAGACATGAAGAAATTAGCAAATTTGAGGAGGGAGTCGAGAAGAGCCTGTGAGTAAATTAAAATGTTCATACTTGGCTCGTGTGATATCGGATTTTTGTGTTCAAACAATCAAATCGAAGCTAACAAAGCTAGCTATGATATGGAATTAAAAAATCAAGATTTTGAAACTCAGGTCGAGAGACATGAAGAAATTAGGAAATTTGAGAAAGAACATGAGAAGAGCCTGTGAGTAAATTAAAATGTTCATACCTGGCTCGTGTGATATCGGATTTTTGTGTTCAAACATTCAAATCGAAGCTAACAAAGCTAGCTACGATATGGAATTAAAAAATCAAGATTTTGAAACTCAGGTCGAGAGACATGAAGAAATTAGCAACTTTGAGGAAGGACATGAGAAGAGCCTGTGAATAAATTAAAATGTTCATACCTGGCTCGTTTGATATCGGATTTTTGTGTTCAAACATGCGTATCGAAGCTAACAATGCTAGCTATGATAAGCAATTAAAAAATCAAGATTTTGAAACTCAGGTCGAGAGACATGAAGAAATTAGCAAATTTGAGGAGGGAGTTGACAAGAGCCTATGAGTAAATTAAAATGTTCAAACATGGCTTGTGTGATATCGGATTTCTGTGTTAAAACATGCGTATGGAAGCTCGCAACGTTAGCTATGATAAGCAATTAAAAAATCAAGATTTTGAAACCTACGTCGAGAGACATGAAGAAATTAGCAAATTTGAGGATGGACTCGAGAAGACCCTGTGAGTAAATTAAAATGGTCATACCTGGCTCGTGTGATATCGGATTTCTGTGTTCAAACATGCGTATTGAAGCTAAGAATGCTAGCTATGTTATGGAATTAAATAATCAAGATTTTGAAACTCAGGTCGAGAGACATGAAGAAATTAGCAAATTTGAGGAAGGACATGAGAAGAGCCTGTGAGTAAATTAAAATGTTCATACCTGGCTCGTTTGATATCGGTTTTTTGTGTTCAAACATGCGTATCGAAGCTAAGAATGCTAGCTATGATAAGCAATTAAAAAATCAATATTTTGAAACTCAGGTCGAGAGACATGAAGAAATTAGCAAATTTGAGGAGGGAGTTGAGAAGAGCCCGTGAGTAAATGAAAATGGTCATACCTGGCTCGTGTGATATCGGATTTTTGTGTTCAAAATGCGAATCGAAGATAACAACGCTAGCTATGACATGGAATTAAAAAGTCAAGATTTTGAAACTCAGATCAAGAGACATGAAGAAATTAGCAAATTTGACGAGGGAGTTGAGAAGAGCCCGTGAGGAAATTAAAATGTTCATACCTGGCTCGTTTTGATATCGGATTTTTGTGTTCAAACATGCTTATTGAAACTCACAACGCTAGCTATGATAAGCAATTAAAAAATCAAGATTCTAAAACTCAGGTCGAGAGACATGAAGAAATTAGCAAATTTGAGGATGGACTCGAGAAGAGCCTGTGAGTAAAGTAAAATGTTCATACCCGGCTCGTGTGATATCGGATTCTTGTGTTCAAACATTCACATCGAAGCTAACAAAGCTAGCTATGATATGGAATTAAAAAATCAAGATTTTGAAACTCAGGTCGAGAGACATGAAGAAATTAGGAAATTTGAGGAAGAACATGAGAAGAGCCTGTGAGTAAATTAAAATGTTCATACCTGGCTCGTGTGATATCGGATTTTTGTGTTCAAACATTCAAATCGAAGCTAACAAAGCTAGCTACGATATGGAATTAAAAAATCAAGATTTTGAAACTCAGGTCGAGAGACATGAAGAAATTAGCATATTTAAGGAGGGAATGGAGAAGAGCCCTTGAGTAAATTAAAATGTTCATACCTAGCTCGTGTGATATCAGATATTTGTGTTCAACATGTGAATCGAAGCTAACAATGCTAGCTATGTTATGCAATTAAGAAATCAATATTTTGAAACTCAGGTCGAGAAGAGCCCGTGAGTAAATTAAAATGGTCATACCTGGCTCGTGTGATATCGGATATTTGTGTTCAAACATGCGTATTGAACCTAAGAAAGCTAGCTATAATATGGAATTAACTAAATAAGATTTTGAAACTCAGGTCGAGAGACATGAACAAATTAGCAAATTTGAGGAGGGAGTTGAGAAGAGCCTGTGAGTAAATTAAAATGTTCATACATGGCTTGTGTGATATCGGATTTTTGTGTTAAAACATGCGTATGATATGGAATTAAAAAATCAAGATTTTGAAACTCAGGTCGAGAGACATGAAGAAATTAGCAAATTTGAGGAGGGACATGAGAAGAGACCGTGAGTAAATTAAAATGTTCATACCTGGCTCATGTGATATTGGATGTTTGTGTTGAATCATGTGAATCGAAGTTAACAAAGCTAGCTATGATATGGAATTAAAAAATCAAGATTTTGAAACTCAGATCGAGAGACATGAAGAAATTAGCAAATTTGAGGAGGGAGTCGAGAAGAGCCTGTGAGTAAATTAAAATGTTCATACTTGGCTCGTGTGATATCGGATTTTTGTGTTCAAACAATCAAATCGAAGCTAACAAAGCTAGCTATGATATGGAATTAAAAAATCAAGATTTTGAAACTCAGGTCGAGAGACATGAAGAAATTAGCAAATTTGAGGAAGGACATGAGAAGAGCCTGTGAGTAAATTAAAATGTTCATACCTGGCTCGTTTGATATCGGATTTTTGTGTTCAAATATGCGTATCGAAGCTAAGAATGCTAGCTATGATAAGCAATTAAAAAATCAAGATTTTGAAACTCAGGTCGAGAGACATGAAGAAATTAGCAACTTTGAGGAAGGACATGAGAAGAGCCTGTGAGTAAATTAAAATGTTCATACCTGGCTCGTTTGATATCGGATTTTTGTGTTCAAACATGCGTATCGAAGCTAAGAATGCTAGCTATGATAAGCAATTAAAAAATCAAGATTTTGAAACTCAGGTCGAGAGACATGAAGAAATTAGCAAATTTGAGGAGGGACATGAGAAGAGCCCGTGAGTAAATTAAAGTGTTCAAACATGGCTTGTGTGATATCGGATTTCTGTGTTAAAACATGCGTATGGAAGCTCGCAACGTTAGCTATGATAAGCAATTAAAAAATCAAGATTTTGAAACCTACGTCGAGAGACATGAAGAAATTAGCAAATTTGAGGATGGACTCGAGAAGACCCTGTGAGTAAATTAAAATGGTCATACCTGGCTCGTGTGATATCGGATTTCTGTGTTCAAACATGCGTATTGAAGCTAAGAATGCTAGCTATGTTATGGAATTAAATAATCAAGATTTTGAAACTCAGGTCGAGAGACATGAAGAAATTAGCAAATTTGAGGAAGGACATGAGAAGAGCCTGTGAGTAAATTAAAATGTTCATACCTGGCTCGTTTGATATCGGATTTTTGTGTTCAAACATGCGTATCGAAGCTAAGAATGCTAGCTATGATAAGCAATTAAAAAATCAAGATTTTGAAACTCAAGTCGAGAGACATGAAGAAATTAGCAACTTTGAGGAAGGACATGAGAAGAGCCTGTGAGTAAATGAAAATGTTCATACCTGGCTCGTTTGATATCGGATTTTTGTGTTCAAACATGCGTATCGAAGCTAAGAATGCTAGCTATGATAAGCAATTAAAAAATCAAGATTTTGAAACTCAGGTCGAGAGACATGAAGAAATTAGCAAATTTGAGGAGGGAGTTGACAAGAGCCTGTGAGTAAATTAAAATGTTCAAACATGGCTTGTGTGATATCGGATTTCTGTGTTAAAACATGCGTATGGAAGCTCGCAACGTTAGCTATGATAAGCAATTAAAAAATCAAGATTTTGAAACCTACGTCGAGAGACATGAAGAAATTAGCAAATTTGAGGATGGACTCGAGAAGACCGTGTGAGTAAATTAAAATGGTCATACCTGGCTCGTGTGATATCGGATTTCTGTGTTCAAACATGCGTATTGAAGCTAAGAATGCTAGCTATGTTATGGAATTAAATAATCAAGATTTTGAAACTCAGGTCGAGAGACATGAAGAAATTAGCAAATTTGAGGAAGGACATGAGAAGAGCCTGTGAGTAAATTAAAATGTTCATACCTGGCTCGTTTGATATCGGTTTTTTGTGTTCAAACATGCGTATCGAAGCTAAGAATGCTAGCTATGATAAGCAATTAAAAAATCAAGATTTTGAAACTCAGGTCAAGAGACATGAAGAAATTAGCAAATTTGAGGAGGGAGTTGACAAGAGCATGTGAGTAAATTAAAATGTTCATACATGGCTTGTGTGATATCGGATTTTTGTGTTAAAACATGCGTATGATATGGAATTAAAAAATCAAGATTTTGAAACTTAGGTCGAGAGACATGAAGAAATTAGCAAATTTGAGGAGGGACATGAGAAGAGACCGTGAGTAAATTAAAATGTTCATACCTGGCTCATGTGATATTGGATGTTTGTGTTGAATCATGTGAATCGAAGTTAACAAAGCTAGCTATGATATGGAATTAAAAAATCAAGATTTTGAAACTCAGATCGAGAGACATGAAGAAATTAGCAAATTTGAGGAGGGAGTCGAGAAGAGCCTGTGAGTAAATTAAAATGTTCATACTTGGCTCGTGTGATATCGGATTTTTGTGTTCAAACAATCAAATCGAAGCTAACAAAGCTAGCTATGATATGGAATTAAAAAATCAAGATTTTGAAACTCAGGTCGAGAGACATGAAGAAATTAGGAAATTTGAGGAAGAACATGAGAAGAGCCTGTGAGTAAATTAAAATGTTCATACCTGGCTCGTGTGATATCGGATTTTTGTTTTCAAACATTCAAATCGAAGCTAACAAAGCTAGCTACGATATGGAATTAAAAAATCAAGATTTTGAAACTCAGGTCGAGAGACATGAAGAAATTAGCAACTTTGAGGAAGGACATGAGAAGAGCCTGTGAGTAAATTAAAATGTTCATACCTGGCTCGTTTGATATCGGATTTTTGTGTTCAAACATGCGTATCGAAGCTAAGAATGCTAGCTATGATAAGCAATTAAAAAATCAAGATTTTGAAACTCAGGTCGAGAGACATGAAGAAATTAGCAAATTTGAGGAGGGAGTTGACAAGAGCCTGTGAGTAAATTAAAATGTTCAAACATGGCTTGTGTGATATCGGATTTCTGTGTTAAAACATGCGTATGGAAGCTCGCAACGTTAGCTATGATAAGCAATTAAAAAATCAAGATTTTGAAACCTACGTCGAGAGACATGAAGAAATTAGCAAATTTGAGGATGGACTCGAGAAGCTCTTCTCAACTCCCTCCTCAAATTTGCTAATTTGTTCATGTCTCTCGACCTGAGTTTCAAAATCTTATTTATTTAATTCCATATTATAGCTAGCTTTCTTAGGTTCAATACGCATGTTTGAACACAAATATCCAATATCACACGAGCCAGGTATGACCATTTTAATTTACTCACGGACTCTTCAAATATAGCTAAGATTTCTGTGAGTAAATTAAAATGGTCATACCTGGCTCGTGTGATATCGAATTTCTGTGTTCAAACATGCATATTGAAGCCAAGAATGCTAGCTATCTTATGGAATTAAAAAATCAAGATTTTGAAACTCAGGTCGAGAGACATGAAGAAATTAGCAAATTTGAGGAAGGACATGAGAAGAGCCTGTGAGTAAATTAAAATGTTCATACCTGGCTCGTTTGATATCGGATTTTTGTGTTCAAATATGCGTATCGAAGCTAAGAATGCTAGCTATGATAAGCAATTAAAAAATCAAGATTTTGAAACTCAGGTCGAGAGACATGAAGAAATTAGCAACTTTGAGGAAGGACATGAGAAGAGCCTGTGAGTAAATTAAAATGTTCATACCTGGCTCGTTTGATATCGGATTTTTGTGTTCAAACATGCGTATCGAAGCTAAGAATGCTAGCTATGATAAGCAATTAAAAAATCAAGATTTTGAAACTCAGGTCGAGAGACATGAAGAAATTAGCAAATTTGAGGAGGGACATGAGAAGAGCCCGTGAGTAAATTAAAGTGTTCAAACATGGCTTGTGTGATATCGGATTTCTGTGTTAAAACATGCGTATGGAAGCTCGCAACGTTAGCTATGATAAGCAATTAAAAAATCAAGATTTTGAAACCTACGTCGAGAGACATGAAGAAATTAGCAAATTTGAGGATGGACTCGAGAAGACCCTGTGAGTAAATTAAAATGGTCATACCTGGCTCGTGTGATATCGGATTTCTGTGTTCAAACATGCGTATTGAAGCTAAGAATGCTAGCTATGTTATGGAATTAAATAATCAAGATTTTGAAACTCAGGTCGAGAGACATGAAGAAATTAGCAAATTTGAGGAAGGACATGAGAAGAGCCTGTGAGTAAATTAAAATGTTCATACCTGGCTCGTTTGATATCGGATTTTTGTGTTCAAACATGCGTATCGAAGCTAAGAATGCTAGCTATGATAAGCAATTAAAAAATCAAGATTTTGAAACTCAAGTCGAGAGACATGAAGAAATTAGCAACTTTGAGGAAGGACATGAGAAGAGCCTGTGAGTAAATGAAAATGTTCATACCTGGCTCGTTTGATATCGGATTTTTGTGTTCAAACATGCGTATCGAAGCTAAGAATGCTAGCTATGATAAGCAATTAAAAAATCAAGATTTTGAAACTCAGGTCGAGAGACATGAAGAAATTAGCAAATTTGAGGAGGGAGTTGACAAGAGCCTGTGAGTAAATTAAAATGTTCAAACATGGCTTGTGTGATATCGGATTTCTGTGTTAAAACATGCGTATGGAAGCTCGCAACGTTAGCTATGATAAGCAATTAAAAAATCAAGATTTTGAAACCTACGTCGAGAGACATGAAGAAATTAGCAAATTTGAGGATGGACTCGAGAAGACCGTGTGAGTAAATTAAAATGGTCATACCTGGCTCGTGTGATATCGGATTTCTGTGTTCAAACATGCGTATTGAAGCTAAGAATGCTAGCTATGTTATGGAATTAAATAATCAAGATTTTGAAACTCAGGTCGAGAGACATGAAGAAATTAGCAAATTTGAGGAAGGACATGAGAAGAGCCTGTGAGTAAATTAAAATGTTCATACCTGGCTCGTTTGATATCGGTTTTTTGTGTTCAAACATGCGTATCGAAGCTAAGAATGCTAGCTATGATAAGCAATTAAAAAATCAAGATTTTGAAACTCAGGTCAAGAGACATGAAGAAATTAGCAAATTTGAGGAGGGAGTTGACAAGAGCCTGTGAGTAAAGTAAAATGTTCATACATGGCTTGTGTGATATCGGATTTTTGTGTTAAAACATGCGTATGATATGGAATTAAAAAATCAAGATTTTGAAAAACTTAGGTCGAGAGACATGAAGAAATTAGCAAATTTGAGGAGGGACATGAGAAGAGACCGTGAGTAAATTAAAATGTTCATACCTGGCTCATGTGATATTGGATGTTTGTGTTGAATCATGTGAATCGAAGTTAACAAAGCTAGCTATGATATTGAATTAAAAAATCAAGATTTTGAAACTCAGATCGAGAGACATGAAGAAATTAGCAAATTTGAGGAGGGAGTCGAGAAGAGCCTGTGAGTAAATTAAAATGTTCATACTTGGCTCGTGTGATATCGGATTTTTGTGTTCAAACAATCAAATCGAAGCTAACAAAGCTAGCTATGATATGGAATTAAAAAATCAAGATTTTGAAACTCAGTTCGAGAGACATGAAGAAATTAGGAAATTTGAGGAAGAACATGAGAAGAGCCTGTGAGTAAATTAAAATGTTCATACCTGGCTCGTGTGATATCGGATTTTTGTGTTGAAACATTCAAATCGAAGCTAACAAAGCTAGCTACGATATGGAATTAAAAAATCAAGATTTTTAAACCTACGTCGAGAGACATGAAGAAATTAGCAAATTTGAGGATGGACTCGAGAAGACCCTGTGAGTAAATTAAAATGGTCATACCTGGCTCGTGTGATATCGGATTTCTGTGTTCAAACATGCGTATTGAAGCTAAGAATGCTAGCTATGTTATGGAATTAAATAATCAAGATTTTGAAACTCAGGTCGAGAGACATGAAGAAATTAGCAAATTTGAGGAAGGACATGAGAAGAGCCTGTGAGTAAATTAAAATGTTCATACCTGGCTCGTTTGATATCGGTTTTTTGTGTTCAAACATGCGTATCGAAGCTAAGAATGCTAGCTATGATAAGCAATTAAAAAATCAAGATTTTGAAACTCAGGTCAAGAGACATGAAGAAATTAGCAAATTTGAGGAGGGAGTTGACAAGAGCCTGTGAGTAAATTAAAATGTTCATACATGGCTTGTGTGATATCGGATTTTTGTGTTAAAACATGCGTATGATATGGAATTAAGAAATCAAGATTTTGAAACTTAGGTCGAGAGACATGAAGAAATTAGCAAATTTGAGGAGGGACATGAGAAGAGACCGTGAGTAAATTAAAATGTTCATACCTGGCTCATGTGATATTGGATGTTTGTGTTGAATCATGTGAATCGAAGTTAACAAAGCTAGCTATGATATGGAATTAAAAAATCAAGATTTTGAAACTCAGATCGAGAGACATGAAGAAATTAGCAAATTTGAGGAGGGAGTCGAGAAGAGCCTGTGAGTAAATTAAAATGTTCATACTTGGCTCGTGTGATATCAGATTTTTGTGTTCAAACAATCAAATCGAAGCTAACAAAGCTAGCTATGATATGGAATTAAAAAATCAAGATTTTGAAACTCAGTTCGAGAGACATGAAGAAATTAGGAAATTTGAGGAAGAACATGAGAAGAGCCTGTGAGTAAATTAAAATGTTCATACCTGGCTCGTGTGATATCGGATTTTTGTGTTCAAACATTCAAATCGAAGCTAACAAAGCTAGCTACGATATGGAATTAAAAAATCAAGATTTTGAAACTCAGGTCGAGAGACATGAAGAAATTAGCAAATTTGAGGAAGGACATAAGAAGAGCCTGTGAGTAAATTAAAATGTTCATACCGGGCTCGTTTGATATCGAATTTTTGTGTTCAAACATGGGTATCGAAGCTAAGAATGCTAGCTATGATAAGCAATTAAAAAATCAAGATTTTGAAACTCAGGTCGAGAGACATGAAGAAATTAGCAAATTTGAGGAGGGAGTTGACAAGAGCCTGTGAGTAAATTAAAATGTTCAAACATGGCTTGTGTGATATCGGATTTTTGTGTTAAAACATGCGTATGGAAGCTCACAACGCTAGCTATGATAAGCAATTAAAAAATCAAGATTTTGAAACTCACGTCGAGAGACATGAAGAAATTAGTAAATTTGAGGATGGACTCAAGAAGACCCTGTGAGTAAATTAAAATGTTCATACCTGGCTCGTGTGATATCGGATTTTTGTGTTCAAACATGCGTATTGAAGCTAAGAATGCTATCTATGTTATGGAATTAAATAATCAAGATTTTGAAACTCAGGTCGAGAGACATGAAGAAATTAGCCAATTTGAGGAGGGACATGAGAAGAGCCCGTGAGTAAATTAAAATGTTCATACCTGGCTCGTGTGATATCGGATTTTTGTGTTCAAACATGCATATCGAAGCTAACAAAGCTAGCTATGATATGGAATTAAAAAATCAAAATTTTGAAACTTAGGTCAAGAGACATGAAGAGACATGCAATGAAAATATTCATACCTGGCTCGTGTGATATCGGATTTTTGTGTTCAAACATGCGTATCGAAGCTAAGAATGCTAGCTATGTTATGGAATTAAAAAATCAAGCTTTTGAAACTCAGGTCGAGAGACATGAAGAAATTAGCAAATTTGAGGAGGGACATGAGAAGAGCCCGTGAGTAAATTAAAATGTTCATACCTGTCATAACTAGACTCGAACCCATAACCTTTTGTTACACGGGTCGAGACTTTACCATTAGGTTATGAATTGTAATTTGAAGGATATTATTTTCATTTAGGTTTTATTGGGAAATTGATGTATATTCCAGATTTCTCTGGAACATTCTAGAAACTTCAGGAGTATTCCTGAAGACACTATAAAAGGAGGCGCAAGGCATTAGTTCGAACCAAATCGGTTCAACGCCAGTCTTAAGCCTTCTAACTACTGTTGTATATCTTCCTTCATATAATACATATATCTTTCGCATCATCTCTCTCTCTCTCTCTCTCTCTCTCTCTCTCTCTCTCTCTCTCTCACTCACTCATTCCTTCTCTCAAAGTTCGACACCTCTCATAGTACTAATCCTTCTCTGTCTTAGTACTATTCCCCAACAATAGTACTAATCCTTCTTTTAGTACTAATTCCTTCTCTGCCTTAATAGAGTTCCTGACAGTTTGAACCGATTTTGGTCTGGTCTTTTCTCTCCCTCCTTTCCTACTAGTCTCTTATTTCCCTTTTCCTTCATCCCATGGCCACCGTTAGCGCTGAAGAGTATCAATCCGTTTTCTCGGAATTTCAATGCTTGAAAGAGAAGTTTCATGCTTTGGAACAAGAAAATCAACGCTTGTTGGGGGATCTTCAGCAAATTTCCTTAGAAAAGCAGCAAACGCAACAACAGCATGGGGAACTTGCGTTACGCGTGCAACAACTCGAAGCAACCATCGTAGCAATGCAACAACAAGGGCACGGAGCACAAGGGATTCATAAAGAACCCAAGATTGGCCTTCCCACGAAGTTCGATGGAACGCGATCGCAGTTTAGAGGGTTTCTTAACCAGGTACGGTTAGTTATTCAAATGCATCCGTCCCGATATCCCACCGATGCATCACGAGTGGGTTTAGTAGGCACGTTGTTAAATGGCTCAGCATTAGCATGGTTCGCTCCGCTACTAGAAAAGGAATCTCCAGTACTAAATAATTTTGAAGAATTCATAAGTGAGTTTAAAGCATGTTTTGGAGATACTGACAGCATAAGGACTGCAATCAACAAAATCCGGCGATTACGCCAAGGTGACCGTCCAGCCTCCGCATATGCTGCAGATTTCCGCCTACTCGCCGCTGATATCCCCTGGGATGATCAAGCATTGATGGAGCAGTTCCGCTATGGTCTACGCAACGATGTCAAGGATTTACTCTTGACTTTCCCTGAAGAGCCAAAATCATTAACAGAAGCAATCAGTCGAGCGGTCAGATGTGACAACCGCCTCTTCGAGCGACGTTCGGAACGACAATTTCAGATGCCGAGGGCAAGATCCGAGCCTACCTATGCCTCAGTGGTAGCAAAACCTTTTCAAAGGGAGTCACATAATGCGCCTCCAGTAAGTACTCCAACTCCAATGGAAATTGACACTACACGTCGTCGTGGGCCGCTATCGGAGGAGGAAAAGCAACGACGCCGAACAAACCGATTATGCCTTTATTGCGGTGGACCAGGGCATATCGCGATAAACTGTCCCCATAGACCAAGAAGGCAGGTAAACCAAGTCGTTGTTAGTTCTGACTATACTAAACCCGAGTCTATTTCAGTAGGAATCTCTGATAGTCCTCATAGTCATAATAGTCCTAATAGTACTAATAGTCCGAATCTCGCAAACAAATTTGATGTCCTTAGCCAATTAGAAGAAGAGTTAAACGACTAAGTCCAGCCAAAATAGGAGCCGTTTGGTTGGACAGCCCTAGATCTGTGCAGCCCATTAGTGGTTCCATTCCCTCTAAGCAAGTTAGTGATGTGTTCGTAGCCCAAGTAGCAGTTAGTACTAAAAGTACCCCTCCAGTACATACCTTAGCCCTTCTAGATTCCGGAGCTAATTCTTGCTTCATGGATAGGAATTTTGCCCGAGCTCATCAGATATCTCTCAGAAAGCTCCCATGTCCAGCCTCAGTAGTAGTCATTGATGGTCGTCCCATTGCTTCTGGTAATATCATAGAAGAGTCGGAACCCGTTAATATTGTCCTAGATAACTTAACATGTGTAGTATCATTTAATATTATTAGTATTCCAGAACACCCCATAGTTTTAGGATTACCATGGTTCGAGTTACATAACCCAGACATAGATTGGAGGACAAGGGAAATCCGGTTGCAACAAACCCAAGGACCTACCCAGAAGGTTGCAACCATTTCGCTACGTCAGTTGCGTGAGGAAGGGCGCAAGGAGGAAATGTTTCTCTTCGCAATATCAGTACAACCCTCCAGCACCACCAAAGAGGAGTCCACCGTTCAACTTCCCGAGAAGTATCGTCAGTATGCTGATGTGTTCGATAAAGTACAAGCCAACACACTTCCTCATCATCGGCCGTACGATTGCGCCATCGACTTACAACCGGGAAAAGAGCCGCCATGGGGGCCGATCTACAATTTGTCACCAACCGAGCTAGAAGTCCTTCGAGCCTATATAGAGGAGAATTTGGAGAACGGTTTCATTCGGCATTCGAAATCTCCAGCCGGCGCACCCATTTTCTTCGTCAAGAAAAAAGATGGCTCGCTTCGACTCGTTGTAGATTACCGTGGCTTGAATAAAGTCACAGTAAGAAATAGGTATGCTCTTCCCCTTATCTCAAGTCTTTTAGAACGGATCAACGGTGCCAGGTTCTTCACGAAGATTGACTTACGAGGAGCCTATAACCTCGTACGGATCCGACCAGGAGATGAATGGAAGACCGCGTTTCGCACCAGATATGGGCACTTCGAGTATACGGTCATGCCGTTCGGACTCACTAATGCGCCGGCAGTCTTCCAGCACATGGCGAATGATATATTTCGAGATCTCTTGGATGATTTTTTGATCATCTATTTGGATGATCTACTGGTTTATTCAAAGACCCAAGAAGAACATGATTCTCATGTACTATTAGTACTAAAACGACTTCGAGAACATGGTCTGTATGCAAAGTTAGAGAAATGTAGTTTCGGGTGCAACCAAGTGGAATTTCTCGGCTATGTCATCTCCTCAGAAGGCATATCTATGGACCCAGCCAAGGTCAAAACGGTGATAGAATGGCACACTCCGCATTCGGTGCGGGATGTGCAATGCTTCCTAGGCTTTGCAAATTTTTACCGGAAGTTCATACAAAATTACTCAAAAATTGTGCTGCCTCTCACACAGCTCACCAGGAAGGGACAATCATTCATTTGGTCTAAAGAGACGGACATGGCTTTCGAGAGTCTTAAGAAGGCGTTTACATCAGCTCCAATTTTAGGTCATGTGGATCCGGAAAAACCATTCATTATCGAAGCTGACGCATCGGATTTCGCATTGGGGAGCATTCTGTCACAACAGGGTAACGACGAGAAGCTACATCCTGTGGCTTTCCACTCCCGTAAGTTTGACGCCGCCGAAATCAACTACGAAATTCATGATAAAGAGCTATTAGCAATAGTTGATTCTTTTATGCAATGGAGGCATTTCCTGGAGGGATCTCCTCATCAGGTCACTGTATTCAGTGACCACAAGAACCTTGCCTACTTTCAAGATGCTCGTGTACTGAATCGACGTCAAGCTCGGTGGGCCCACTTCCTCACACGCTTCGACTTTAAAATTACATATCGTCCGGGGAAGCACCAAGGGAAGGCAGATGCATTATCACGGCGTTCGTATCTAACACCACGTCCCGGTGAGCCAGCTTTCGATAACCAGAAGCAAGTAATCTTGGGTCCAGCACGACTGCAAGCAGCACAGGTCTTTGACATACCCGTGGATTCCGACATTACCAATACTATACGTGAGGACTTGAAGACTGACGCTTTCGCCCAAGCTATACTAGCACAAATTGACCCCTCTCGAGCGTCATGTTCACAATCACAATCACCAGGTACGGATTATCGGCAATTCAAATACTGTGATGGATTACTCTTCTTTAAAGAACTTTTGTATGTTCCTAATGGTTCTTGCCGCCTTCGAGTAGTACAAAATTGCCATGACACATATACAGCAGGACATTTTGGTAGTACTAAAACATTAGATTTAGTACAACGATCATTCTGGTGGCCCCGTATGCGACAATTTGTCGAAGATTTTGTTCGGACTTGCGATACATGCTGCAGAGCGAAAATGCCAAGACATCATCCATATGGTTTATTAGAACCATTACCAATTCCAAGCAAGCCATGGCAATCCATTGCTCTTGACTTCATTACAGATCTTCCAGTCTCTAAGGGATTCAGTGCGATTCTCACAGTGGTGGATCGATATACGAAGATGGCTCATTTCTTACCATGTACTAAAGAAATATCTAGTGAAGACACCGCCGAAATTGTCATGCGGGAAGTATGTCGGCATCATGGACTCCCTGATAATATCATCAGCGATCGTGGACCTCAGTTTGTGTCAAAATTCTGGAAGCACCTTTTTAAAATGCTGAAGGTCACTTGTAACCTCTCCTCCGGCTACCACCCACAAACCGACGGTCAAGCCGAACGAACAAATCAAACACTGGAGCAGTATCTGCGGTGCTTTCTCAACTATCATCAGAATGACTGGGCAGATATTCTTCAGTTCGCCGAATTTGCCTATAATAACGCTATCCACGCATCGACTAAAGTCACGCCATTCTACGCTTATACGGGATATCATCCTCGGTGGTGTGTCCTTGAAACCCCAGAAGTGTCCACAAATCCTTGCGCGGAGGATCGTTTGGAGCGGTTACGCAAGATACAAGCGGATTTATCTACTCAACTCCAGCAAGCTCAACAATCACACAAGGACTACGCAGATCGTCATCGACTTCCATCCAGTTTTAACATTGGAGATCGGGTGTGGCTGCTACGACGACACATCAAGACTACTCGCCCATGTGAGAAGTTGGATTATCGGCGATTAGGTCCTTTCCGTATTATCGGGAAGATTAATGATGTCGCTTTTCGTCTCGAGCTACCTCCGCAACTTCGGATACATCCGGTGTTTCATAGTTCTCTCCTCGAACCCTATCACGAGAGCACTATCCCAGGACGTACTATACAACCACCACCTCCTATCGAGCTCGAAGATGGACCTGAATATGAGGTCGCTGCCATCCTCGATTCCAAGATTGTTCGCAACAAGCTCTACTATCTAGTCGATTGGCTAGGATATAGTCCCAGCGAGCGTACTTGGGAACCGATCGAGAATGTGACCAATGCTCGTGCTCTTCTAGAAGACTTCCATCGACGATATCCCGAGAAACCGGGTCCTCAATCCAAAACGACTCGTGGAACTCGTCGTTTTAAAGGGGGGATAGTGTCATAACTAGACTCGAACCCATAACCTTTTGTTACACGGGTCGAGACTTTACCATTAGGTTATGAATTGTAATTTGAAGGATATTATTTTCATTTAGGTTTTATTGGGAAATTGATGTATATTCCAGATTTCTCTGGAACATTCTAGAAACTTCAGGAGTATTCCTGAAGACACTATAAAAGGAGGCGCAAGGCATTAGTTCGAACCAAATCGGTTCAACGCCAGTCTTAAGCCTTCTAACTACTGTTGTATATCTTCCTTCATATAATACATATATCTTTCGCATCATCTCTCTCTCTCTCTCTCTCTCTCTCTCTCTCTCTCTCTCTCTCTCTCACTCACTCATTCCTTCTCTCAAAGTTCGACACCTCTCATAGTACTAATCCTTCTCTGTCTTAGTACTATTCCCCAACAATAGTACTAATCCTTCTTTTAGTACTAATTCCTTCTCTGCCTTAATAGAGTTCCTGACAATACCTGGCTCATATGATATCGGATTTTTGTGTTCAAACATGCAAATCGAAGCTAACAATGCTAGCTATGTTATAGAATTAAAAAATCAAGATTTTGAAACTCAGGTCAAGAGACATGAAGAAATTAGCAAATTTGAGGAAGGACATGAGAAGAGCCTGTGAGTAAATTAAAATGTTCATACCTGGCTCGTTTGATATCGGATTTTTGTGTTAAAACATGCGTATCGAAGTTGAGAATGCTAGCTATGATAAGCAATTAAAAAATCAAGATTTTGAAACTCAGGTCGAGAGACATGAAGAAATTAGCAAATTTGAGGAGGGAGTTGACAAGAGCCTGTGAGTAAATTAAAATGTTCAAACATGGCTTGTGTGATATCGGATTTCTGTGTTAAAACATGCGTATGGAAGCTCGCAACGTTAGCTATGATAAGCAATTAAAAAATCAAGATTTTGAAACCTACATCGAGAGACATGAAGAAATTAGCAAATTTGAGGATGGACTCGAGAAGACCCTGTGAGTAAATTAAAATGGTCATACCTGGCTCGTGTGATATCGGATTTCTGTGTTCAAACATGCGTATTGAAGCTAAGAATGCTAGCTATGTTATGGAATTAAATAATCAAGATTTTGAAACTCAGGTCGAGAGACATGAAGAAATTAGCCAATTTGAGGAGGGACATGAGAAGAGCCCGTGAGTAAATTAAAATGTTCATACCTGGCTCGTGTGATATCGGATTTCTGTGTTCAAACATGCATATTGAAGCTAAGAATGCTAGCTATGTTATGGAATTAAATAATCAAGATTTTGAAACTTAGGTCAAGAGACATGAAGAGACATGCAATTAAAATATTCATACCTGGCTCGTGTGATATCGAAGCTAAGAATGCTAGCTATGTTATGGAATTCAAAAATTAAGATTTTGAAACTCAGGTCGAGAGACATGAAGAAATTAGCAAATTTGAGGAGGGACATGAGAAGAGCCCGTGAGTAAATTAAAATGTTCATACCTGGCTCGTGTGATATCGGATTTTTGTGTTCAAACATGCAAATCGAAGCTAACAATGCTAGCTATGATATGGAATTAAAAAATCAAGATTTTGAAACTCAGGTCAAGAGACATGAAGAAATTAGCAAATTTAAGCAAGAACATCAGAAGAGTCGGTGAGTGAATTAAAATGTTCATACCTGGCTCGTGTGATATCGGATTTTTGTGTTCAAACATGCGTATTGAAACTCACAACGCTAGCTATGATAAGCCATTAAAAAATCAAGATTTTGAAACTCAGGTCGAGAGACATGAAGAAATTAGCAAATTTGAGGATGGACTCGAGAAGAGCCTCTAAGTAAATTAAAATGTTCATACCCGGCTCGTGTGATATCGGATTTTTGTGTTCAAACATTCAAATCAAAGCTAACAAAACTAGCTATGATCTGGAATTAAAAAATAGAGATTTTGAAACTCAGGTCGAGAGACATGAAGAAATTAGCAAATTTGAGGAGTGACATCAGAAGAGCCCGTGAGTAAATTAAAATGTTCATACCTGGCTCGTGTGATATCGGATTTTTGTGTTCAAACATGCAAATCGAAGCTAACAATGCTAGCTATGATGGGGAATTAAAAAATCAAGATTTTGGAACTCAGGTCAAGAGACATGAAGACATTAGCAAATTTAAGCAAGAACATCAGAAGAGTCGGTGAGTGAATTAAAATGTTCATACCTGGCTCGTGTGATATCGGATTTTTGTGTTCAAACATGCGTATTGAAACTCACAACGCTAGCTATGATAAGCCATTAAAAAATCAAGATTTTGAAACTCAGGTCGAGAGACATGAAGAAATTAGCAAATTTGAGGATGGACTCGAGAAGAGCCTGTGAGTAAATTAAAATGTTCATACCCGGGTCGTGTGATATCGGATTTTTGTGTTCAAACATTCAAATCGAAGCTAACAAAGCTAGCTATGATCTGGAATTAAAAAATCAAGATCTTGAAACTCAGGTCGAGAGACATGAAGAAATTAGCAAATTTGAGGAGGGACATGAGAAGAGCCTGTGAGTAAATTAAAATGTTCATACCTGGCTCGTTTGAAATCGGATTTTTGTGTTCAAATATGCGTATTGAAACTCACAACGCTAGCTATGATAAACAATTAAAAAATCAATATTTTGAAACTCAGGTCGAGCGACATGAAGAAATTAGCAAATTTAAGGATGGACTCGAGAAGAGCCTGTGTGTAAATTAAAATGTTCATACTTGGGTCGTGTGATATCGGATTTCTGTGTTCAAACATGCGTATGGAAGTTAAGAATGCTAGCTATGTTATGGAATTAAAAAATCAAGATTTTGAAACTCAGGTCGAGAGACATGAAGAAATTAGCAAATTTGAGGAGGGACATGAGAAGAGACCGTGAGTAAATTAAAATGTTCATACCTGGCTCATGTGATATTGGATGTTTGTGTTGAATCATGCGAATCGAAGTTAACAAAGCTAGCTATGATATGGAATTAAAAAATCAAGATTTTGAAACTCAGATCGAGAGACATGAAGAAATTAGCAAATTTGAGGAGGGACTTGGGAAGAGCCCGTGAGTAAATTAAAAAGTTCATACCTGGTTCGTGTGATATCGGATTTTTGTGTTCAAACATGCAAATCGAAGCTCACAAAGCTAGCTATGATATGGAATAAAAAAATCAAGATTTTGAAACTCAGGTCAAGAGACATTAAGAAATTAGCAAATTTGAGGAAGGACATGAGAAGAGCCTGTGAGTAAATTAAAATGTTCATACCTGGCTCGTGTGATATTCGATTTTTGTGTTCAAACATGCGTATTGAAACTCACAACGCTAGCTCTGATAAGCAATTAAAAAATCAAGTATTTGAAACTCAGGTCGAGCGACATGAAGAAATTAGCAAATTTGAGGATGGACTCGAGAAGAGGCTGTGAGTAAATTAAAATGTTCATACCTGGCTCGTGTGATATCGGATTTTTGTGTTCAAATATTCAAATCGAAGCTAACTAAGCTAGCTATGATATGGAATTAGAAAATCAAGATTTTGAAACTCAGGTCGAGAGACATGAAGAAATTAGCAAATTTGAGGAGGGAGTTGAGAAGAGCCTCTGAGTAAATTAAAATGTTCATACAGGGCTTGTGTGATATCGGATTTTTGTGTTAAAACATGCGTATGGAAGCTGACAACGCTAGCTATGATAAGCAATTAAAAAATCAAGATTTTGAAACTCAGGTCGAGAGACATGAAGAAATTAGCAAATTTTAGGATGGACTCGAGAAGAGCCTGTGTGTAAATTAAAATGTTCATACCTGGGTCGTGTGATATCGGATTTCTGTGTTCAAACATGCGTATGGAAGCTAAGAATGCTAGCTATGTTATGGAATTAAAAAATCAAGATTTTGAAACTCAGGTCGAGAGACATGAAGAAATTAGCAAATTTGAGGAGGGACATGAGAAGAGACCGTGAGTAAATTAAAATGTTCATACCTGGCTCATGTGATATTGGATGTTTGTGTTGAATCATGCGAATCGAAGTTAACAAAGCTAGCTATGATATGGAATTAAGAAATCAAGATTTTGAAACTCAGATCGAGAGACATGAAGAAATTAGCAAATTTGAGGAGGGACTTGGGAAGAGCCCGTGAGTAAATTAAAAAGTTCATACCTGGTTCGTGTGATTTCGGATTTTTGTGTTCAAACATGCAAATCGAAGCTAACAAAGCTAGCTATGATATGGAATTAAAAAATCAAGATTTTGAAACTCAGGTCAAGAGACATGAAGAAATTAGCAAATTTGCGGAAGGACATGAGAAGAGCCTGTGAGTAAGTTAAAATGTTCATACCTGGCTCGTGTGATATCGGATTTCTGTGTTCAAACATGCGTATTGAAACTCACAACGCTAGCTATGATAAGCAATTAAAAAATCAAGATTTTGAAACTCAGGTCGAGCGACATGAAGAAATTAGCAAATTTGAGGATGGACTCGAGAAGAGCCTGTGAGTAAATTAAAATGTTCATACTTGGCTCGTGTGATATCAGATTTTTGTGTTCAAACATGCGTATCGAAGCTAAGAATGGTAGCTGTGTTATGGAATTAAAAAATCAAGATTTTGAAACTCAGGTCGAGAGACATGAAGAAATTTGCAAGTTCGAGGAGGGACATGAGAAGAGCCCGTGAGTAAATTAAAATGTTCATACCTAGCTCATGTGATATCGGATGTTTGTGTTCAAATATGCGAATCGAAGCTAACAAAGCTAGCTATGATATGGAATGAAAAATTCAAGATTTTGAAACTCAGATCAAGATACATGAAGAAATTAGCAAATTTGAGGAGGGAGTTGAGAAGAGCCCGTGAGTAAATTAAAATGTTTATACCTCGCTCGTGTGATATCGGATTTTTGTGTTCATACATGCCTATCGAAGCTAACAACGCTAACTATGATATGAAATTAAAAATTCAAGATTTTGAAACTCAGGTCGAGAGACATGAAGAAATTAGCAAATTTGAGGAGGGAGTTGAGAAGAGCCCGTGAGTAAATTAAAATGTTCATACCTGGCTCGTGTGATAACGGATATCTGTGTTCAAACATGTGTATCGAAGCTAACAATGCTAGCTATGATATAGAATTAAAAAATCAAGACTTTGAAACTCAGGTCGAGAGACATGAAGAAATTAGCAAATTTGAGGAGGGAGTTGAGAAGAGCCCGTGAGTAAATTAAAATGATCATACCTGGCTCGTGTGATATCGGATTTCTGTGTTCAAACATGCGAATCGAAGATAACAACGCTAGCTATGACATGGAATTAAAAAATCAAGATTTCGAAACTCAGATCAAGAGACATGAAAAAATTAGCAAATTTGAGAAGGGAGTTGAGAAGAGCCCGTGAGTAAATTAAAATGGTCATACCTGGCTCGTGTGATATCGGATTTCTGTGTTCAAACATGCGTATCGAACGTAACAATGCTAGCTATGTTATGGAATTAAGAAATCAGGATTTTGAAACTCAGGTCGAGAGACATGAAGAAATTAGAAATTTTGAGCAGGGACTTGAGAAGAGGCCGTGAGTAACTGAAAATGTTCATACCAGGCTCGTGTGATATCAGATTTTTGTGTTCAAACATGCGTATCGAAGCTAATAATGCTAGCTATGATATGGAATTAAAAAATCAAGATTTTGAAATTCAGGTCGAGAGACATGAAGAAATTAGGAAATTTGAGGAGGGAGTTGAGAAGAGCCCGTGAGTAAATTAAAATGTTCATACCTGGCTCGTGTGATAACGGATTTCTGTGTTCAAATATGTGTATCGAAGCTAACAGTGCTAGCTATGATATAGAATTAAAAAATCAAGATTCTGAAACCCAGGTCAAGAGACATGAAGAAATTACCAAATTTGAGGAGGGAGTTGAGAAGAGCCCGTGAGTAAATTAAAATGTTCATACCTGGCTCGTGTGATATCGGATTTCTGTGTTCAAACATGCGTATCGAAGCTAACAATCCTAGCTATGTTATGGAATTAAGAAATCAAGATTTTGAAACTCAGGTCGATAGACATGAAGGAATTAGCAAATTTGAGGAGGGAGTTGAGAAGAGCCCGTGAGTAAATTAAAATGTTCATACCTGGCTCGTGTGATAACGGATTTCTGTGTTCAAATATGTGTATCGAAGCTAACAGTGCTAGCTATGATATAGAATTAAAAAATCAAGATTCTGAAACCCAGGTCAAGAGACATGAAGAAATTACCAAATTTGAGGAGGGAGTTGAGAAGAGCCCGTGAGTAAATTAAAATGTTCATACCTGGCTCGTGTCATATCGGATTTCTGTGTTCAAACATGCGTATCGAAGCTAACAATCCTAGCTATGTTATGGAATTAAGAAATCAAGATTTTGAAACTCAGGTCGATAGACATGAAGGAATTAGCAAATTTGAGGAGGGAGTTGAGAAGAGCCCGTGAGTAAATTAAAATGTTCATACCTGGCTCGTGTGATATCGGATTTCTGTGTTCAAAGATGCGAATCGAAGCTAACAACGCTAGGTATCTTATGGAATTAAAAAATCAAGATTTTGAGACTCAGGTCGAGAGACATGAAGAAATTAGCAAATTGGAGGAGGGAGTTGAGAAGAGCCCGTGAGTAAATTAAAATGTTCATACCTGGCTCGTGTGATAACGGATTTCTGTGTTCAAACATGTGTATCGAAGCTAACAATGCTAGCTATGATATAGAATTAAAAAATCAAGATTCTGAAACTCAGGTCGAGACACATGAAGAAATTACCAAATTTGAGGAGGGAGTTGAGAAGAGCCCGTGAGTAAATTAAAATGTTCATACCTGGCTCGTGTGATATCGGATTTCTGTGTTCAAACATGCGTATCAAAGCTAACAATGCTAGCTATGTTATGGAATTAAGAAATCAAGATTTTGAAACTCAGGTCGATAGACATGAAGGAATTAGCAAATTTGAGGAGGGACTTGAGAAGAGCCCGTGAGTAAATTAAAATGGTCATACCTGGCTCGTGTGATATCGGATTTCTGTGTTCAAAGATGCGAATCGAAGCTAACAACGCTAGGTATCTTATGGAATTAAAAAATCAAGATTTTGAGACTCAGGTCGAGAGACATGAAGAAATTAGCAAATTTGAGGAGGGAGTTGAGAAGAGCCCGTGAGTAAATTAAAATGGTCATACCTGGCTCGTGTGATATCGGATTTTTGTGTTCAAACATGCGAATCGAAGATAACAACGCTAGGTATGACATGGAATTAAAAAATCAAGATTTTGAAACTCAGATCAAGAGACATGAAGAAATTCGCAAATTTGAGGAGGGAGTTGAGAAGAGCCCGTGAGTAAATTAAAATGGTCATACCTCGCTCGTGTGATATCGGATTCCTGTGTTCAAACATGCGTATCGAAGCTAACAATCCTAGCTATGTTATGGAATTAAGAAATCAAGATTTTGAAACTCAGGTCGAGAGACATGAAGAAATTAGCAAATTTGAGAAGGGAGTTGAGAAGAGCCCGTGAGTAAATGAAAATGGTCATACCTGGCTCGTGTGATATCGGATTTTTGTGGTCAAACATGCGAATCGAAGATAACAACGCTAGCTATGACATGGAATTAAAAAATCAAGATTTTGTAACTCAGGTCGAGAGGCATGAAGAAATTAGCTAAATTGGGGAGGGAATCGAGAAGAGCCCGTGAGTAAATTAAAATGTTCATACCTGGCTCGTGTGATATCGGATTTTTGTGTTCAAACATGCGTATCGAAGCTCACAATGCTAGCTATGATATGGAATTAAAAAATCAAGATTCTGAAACTCAGGTCGATAGACATGAAGGAATTAGCAAATTTGAGGAGGGACTTGAGAAAAGCCTGTGAGTAAATTAAAATGGTCATACCTGGCTCGTGTGATATCGAATTTCTGTATTCAAAGATGCGAATCAAAGCTAACAACGCTAGTTATCTTATGGAATTAAAAAATCAATATTTTGAAACTCAGGTCGAGAGACATGAAAAATTAGCAAATTTGAAGAAGGAGTTGAGAAGAGCCCGTGAGTAAATTAAAATGGTCATACCTGGCTCGTGTGATATCGGATTTTTGTGTTCAAACATGCGAATCGAAGAAAACAACGCTAGCTATGACATGGAATTAAAAAATCAAGATTTTGAAACACAGATCAAGAGACATGAAGAAATTCGCAAATTTGAGGAGGGAGTTGAGAAGAGCCCGTGAGTAAATTAAAATGGTCATACCTGGCTCGTGTGATATCGGATTCCTGTGTTCAAACATGCGTATCGAAGCTAACAATCCTAGCTATGTTATGGAATTAAGAAATCAAGATTTTGAAACTCAGGTCGAGAGACATGAAGAAATTAGCAAATTTGAGAAGGGAGTTGAGAAGAGCCCGTGAGTAAATTAAAATGGTCATACCTGGCTCGTGTGATATCGGATTTCTGTGTTCAAACATGCGTATCGAACGTAACAATGCTAGCTATGTTATGGAATTAAGAAATCAAGATTTTGAAACTCAGGTCGAGAGACATGAAGAAATTAGAATTTTGAGCAGGGACTCGAGAAGAGGCCGTGAGTAACTGAAAATGTTCATACCAGGCTCGTGTGATATCGGATTTTTGTGTTCAAACATGCGTATCGAAGCTAACAATGCTAGCTATGATATGGAATTAAAAAATCAAGATTTTAAATTTCAGGTCGAGAGACATGAAGAAATTAGCAAATTTGAGGAGGGAGTTGAGAAGAGCCCCTGAGTAAATTAAAATGTTCATACCTGGCTCGTGTGATAACGGATTTCTGTGTTCAAACATGTGTATCGAAGCTAACAATGCTAGCTATGATATAGAATTAAAAAATCAAGACTTTGAAACTCAGGTCGAGAGACATGAAGAAATTAGCAAATTTGAGGAGGGAGTTGAGAAGAGCCCGTGAGTAAATTAAAATGGTCATACCTGGCTCGTGTGATATCGGATTTCTGTGTTCAAACATGCGAATCGAAGCTAACAATCCTAGCTATGTTATGGAATTAAGAAATCAAGATTTTGAAACTCAGGTCGAGAGACATGAAGAAATTAGCAAATTTGAGAAGGGAGTTGAGAAGAGCCCGTGAGTAAATTAAAATGGTCATACCTGGCTCGTGTGATATCGGATTTCTGTGTTCAAACATGCGTATCGAACGTAACAATGCTAGCTATGTTATGGAATTAAGAAATCAAGATTTTGAAACTCAGGTCGAGAGACATGAAGAAATTAGAATTTTGAGCAGGGACTCGAGAAGAGGCCGTGAGTAACTGAAAATGTTCATACCAGGCTCGTGTGATATCGGATTTTTGTGTTCAAACATGCGTATCGAAGCTAACAATGCTAGCTATGATATGGAATTAAAAAATCAAGATTTTAAATTTCAGGTCGAGAGACATGAAGAAATTAGCAAATTTGAGGAGGGAGTTGAGAAGAGCCCGTGAGTAAATTAAAATGTTCATACCTGGCTCGTGTGATATCGGATTTCTGTGTTCAAACATGCGTATCGAAGCTAACAATCCTAGCTATGTTATGGAATTAAGAAATCAAGATTTTGAAACTCAGGTCGATAGACATGAAGGAATTAGCAAATTTGAGGAGGGAGTTGAGAAGAGCCCGTGAGTAAATTAAAATGTTCATACCTGGCTCGTGTGATAACGGATTTCTGTGTTCAAATATGTGTATCGAAGCTAACAGTGCTAGCTATGATATAGAATTAAAAAATCAAGATTCTGAAACCCAGGTCAAGAGACATGAAGAAATTACCAAATTTGAGGAGGGAGTTGAGAAGAGCCCGTGAGTAAATTAAAATGTTCATACCTGGCTCGTGTCATATCGGATTTCTGTGTTCAAACATGCGTATCGAAGCTAACAATCCTAGCTATGTTATGGAATTAAGAAATCAAGATTTTGAAACTCAGGTCGATAGACATGAAGGAATTAGCAAATTTGAGGAGGGAGTTGAGAAGAGCCCGTGAGTAAATTAAAATGTTCATACCTGGCTCGTGTGATATCGGATTTCTGTGTTCAAAGATGCGAATCGAAGCTAACAACGCTAGGTATCTTATGGAATTAAAAAATCAAGATTTTGAGACTCAGGTCGAGAGACATGAAGAAATTAGCAAATTGGAGGAGGGAGTTGAGAAGAGCCCGTGAGTAAATTAAAATGTTCATACCTGGCTCGTGTGATAACGGATTTCTGTGTTCAAACATGTGTATCGAAGCTAACAATGCTAGCTATGATATAGAATTAAAAAATCAAGATTCTGAAACTCAGGTCGAGACACATGAAGAAATTACCAAATTTGAGGAGGGAGTTGAGAAGAGCCCGTGAGTAAATTAAAATGTTCATACCTGGCTCGTGTGATATCGGATTTCTGTGTTCAAACATGCGTATCAAAGCTAACAATGCTAGCTATGTTATGGAATTAAGAAATCAAGATTTTGAAACTCAGGTCGATAGACATGAAGGAATTAGCAAATTTGAGGAGGGACTTGAGAAGAGCCCGTGAGTAAATTAAAATGGTCATACCTGGCTCGTGTGATATCGGATTTCTGTGTTCAAAGATGCGAATCGAAGCTAACAACGCTAGGTATCTTATGGAATTAAAAAATCAAGATTTTGAGACTCAGGTCGAGAGACATGAAGAAATTAGCAAATTTGAGGAGGGAGTTGAGAAGAGCCCGTGAGTAAATTAAAATGGTCATACCTGGCTCGTGTGATATCGGATTTTTGTGTTCAAACATGCGAATCGAAGATAACAACGCTAGGTATGACATGGAATTAAAAAATCAAGATTTTGAAACTCAGATCAAGAGACATGAAGAAATTCGCAAATTTGAGGAGGGAGTTGAGAAGAGCCCGTGAGTAAATTAAAATGGTCATACCTCGCTCGTGTGATATCGGATTCCTGTGTTCAAACATGCGTATCGAAGCTAACAATCCTAGCTATGTTATGGAATTAAGAAATCAAGATTTTGAAACTCAGGTCGAGAGACATGAAGAAATTAGCAAATTTGAGAAGGGAGTTGAGAAGAGCCCGTGAGTAAATGAAAATGGTCATACCTGGCTCGTGTGATATCGGATTTTTGTGGTCAAACATGCGAATCGAAGATAACAACGCTAGCTATGACATGGAATTAAAAAATCAAGATTTTGTAACTCAGGTCGAGAGGCATGAAGAAATTAGCTAAATTGGGGAGGGAATCGAGAAGAGCCCGTGAGTAAATTAAAATGTTCATACCTGGCTCGTGTGATATCGGATTTTTGTGTTCAAACATGCGTATCGAAGCTCACAATGCTAGCTATGATATGGAATTAAAAAATCAAGATTCTGAAACTCAGGTCGATAGACATGAAGGAATTAGCAAATTTGAGGAGGGACTTGAGAAAAGCCTGTGAGTAAATTAAAATGGTCATACCTGGCTCGTGTGATATCGAATTTCTGTATTCAAAGATGCGAATCAAAGCTAACAACGCTAGTTATCTTATGGAATTAAAAAATCAATATTTTGAAACTCAGGTCGAGAGACATGAAAAATTAGCAAATTTGAAGAAGGAGTTGAGAAGAGCCCGTGAGTAAATTAAAATGGTCATACCTGGCTCGTGTGATATCGGATTTTTGTGTTCAAACATGCGAATCGAAGAAAACAACGCTAGCTATGACATGGAATTAAAAAATCAAGATTTTGAAACACAGATCAAGAGACATGAAGAAATTCGCAAATTTGAGGAGGGAGTTGAGAAGAGCCCGTGAGTAAATTAAAATGGTCATACCTGGCTCGTGTGATATCGGATTCCTGTGTTCAAACATGCGTATCGAAGCTAACAATCCTAGCTATGTTATGGAATTAAGAAATCAAGATTTTGAAACTCAGGTCGAGAGACATGAAGAAATTAGCAAATTTGAGAAGGGAGTTGAGAAGAGCCCGTGAGTAAATTAAAATGGTCATACCTGGCTCGTGTGATATCGGATTTCTGTGTTCAAACATGCGTATCGAACGTAACAATGCTAGCTATGTTATGGAATTAAGAAATCAAGATTTTGAAACTCAGGTCGAGAGACATGAAGAAATTAGAATTTTGAGCAGGGACTCGAGAAGAGGCCGTGAGTAACTGAAAATGTTCATACCAGGCTCGTGTGATATCGGATTTTTGTGTTCAAACATGCGTATCGAAGCTAACAATGCTAGCTATGATATGGAATTAAAAAATCAAGATTTTAAATTTCAGGTCGAGAGACATGAAGAAATTAGCAAATTTGAGGAGGGAGTTGAGAAGAGCCCCTGAGTAAATTAAAATGTTCATACCTGGCTCGTGTGATAACGGATTTCTGTGTTCAAACATGTGTATCGAAGCTAACAATGCTAGCTATGATATAGAATTAAAAAATCAAGACTTTGAAACTCAGGTCGAGAGACATGAAGAAATTAGCAAATTTGAGGAGGGAGTTGAGAAGAGCCCGTGAGTAAATTAAAATGGTCATACCTGGCTCGTGTGATATCGGATTTCTGTGTTCAAACATGCGAATCGAAGCTAACAATCCTAGCTATGTTATGGAATTAAGAAATCAAGATTTTGAAACTCAGGTCGAGAGACATGAAGAAATTAGCAAATTTGAGAAGGGAGTTGAGAAGAGCCCGTGAGTAAATTAAAATGGTCATACCTGGCTCGTGTGATATCGGATTTCTGTGTTCAAACATGCGTATCGAACGTAACAATGCTAGCTATGTTATGGAATTAAGAAATCAAGATTTTGAAACTCAGGTCGAGAGACATGAAGAAATTAGAATTTTGAGCAGGGACTCGAGAAGAGGCCGTGAGTAACTGAAAATGTTCATACCAGGCTCGTGTGATATCGGATTTTTGTGTTCAAACATGCGTATCGAAGCTAACAATGCTAGCTATGATATGGAATTAAAAAATCAAGATTTTAAATTTCAGGTCGAGAGACATGAAGAAATTAGCAAATTTGAGGAGGGAGTTGAGAAGAGCCCCTGAGTAAATTAAAATGTTCATACCTGGCTCGTGTGATAACGGATTTCTGTGTTCAAACATGTGTATCGAAGCTAACAATGCTAGCTATGATATAGAATTAAAAAATCAAGACTTTGAAACTCAGGTCGAGAGACATGAAGAAATTAGCAAATTTGAGGAGGGAGTTGAGAAGAGCCCGTGAGTAAATTAAAATGGTCATACCTGGCTCGTGTGATATCGGATTTCTGTGTTCAAACATGCGAATCGAAGATAACAACGCTAGCTATGACATGGAATTAAAAAATCAAGATTTTGAAACTCAGATCAAGAGACATGAAGAAATTAGCAAATTTGAGAAGGGAGTTGAGAAGAGCCCGTGAGTAAATTAAAATGGTCATACCTGGCTCGTGTGATATCGGATTTCTGTGTTCAAACATGCGTATCAAACGTAACAATACTAGCTATGTTATGGAATTAAAAAATCAAGATATTGAAACTCAGGTCGAGAGACATGAAGAAATTAGCAAATTTGAGGAGGGAATCGATCAATGTTTTGAAACTCAGGTCGAGAGACATGAAGTAATTAGCAAATTTAAGGAGGGAGTGGAGAAGAGCCCGTGAGTAAATTAAAATGGTCATACCTGGCTCGTGTGATATCGGATGTTTGTGTTGAAACATGCGAATCGAAGCTAACAAAGCTAGCGATGATATGGAATTAAAAAATCAAGATTCTGAAACTCAGGTCCAGAGACATGAAGAAATTAACAAATTTGAGGAGGGAGTTGAGAAGAGCCCGTGAGTAAATTAAAATGGTCATACCTAGCTCGTGTGATATCGGATTTCTGTGTTCAAACATGCGAATCGAAGCTAACAATGCTAGCTATGTTATGGAATTAAAAAATCAAGATTTTAAAATTCAGGTCGAGAGACATGAAGAAATTAGCAAATTGGAGGAGGGAGTTGAGAAGAGCCCGTGAGTAAATTAAAATGTTCATACCTGGCTCGTGTGATAACGGATTTCTGTGTTCAAACATGTGTATCGAAGCTAACAATGCTAGCTATGATATAGAATTAAAAAATCAAGATTCTGAAACTCAGGTCGAGACACATGAAGAAATTACCAAATTTGAGGAGGGAGTTGAGAAGAGCCCGTGAGTAAATTAAAATGTTCATACCTGGCTCGTGTGATATCGGATTTCTGTGTTCAAACATGCGTATCAAAGCTAACAATGCTAGCTATGTTATGGAATTAAGAAATCAAGATTTTGAAACTCAGGTCGATAGACATGAAGGAATTAGCAAATTTGAGGAGGGACTTGAGAAGAGCCCGTGAGTAAATTAAAATGGTCATACCTGGCTCGTGTGATATCGGATTTCTGTGTTAAAACATGCAGATGGAAGCTGACAACGCTAGCTATGATAAGCAATTAAAAAATCAAGATTTTGAAACTCACGTCGAGAGACATGAAGAAATTAGCAAATTTGAGGAGGGACATGATAACAGCCCGTGAGAAAATTAAAATGGTCATGGCTGGCTCGTGTGATATCGGATGTTTGTGTTGAAACATGGGAATTAAAAAATCAAGATTTTGAAACATAGCAAATTTGAGGATGGACTCGAGAAGACCCTGTGAGTAAATTAAAATGGTCATACCTGGCTCGTGTGATATCGGATTTCTGTGTTCAAACATGCGTATTGAAGCTAAGAATGCTAGCTATGTTATGGAATTAAATAATCAAGATTTTGAAACTTAGGTCGAGAGACATGAAGAAATTAGCCAATTTGAGGAGGGACATGAGAAGAGCCCGTGAGTAAATTATAATGTTCATACCTGGCTCGTGTGATATCGGATTTTTGTGTTCAGACATGCATATCGAAGCTAACAAAGCTAGCTATGATATGGAATTAAAAAATCAATATTTTGAAGCTTAGGTCAAGAGACATGAAGAGACATGCAATTAAAATATTCATACCTGGCTCGTGTGATATCGGATTTTTGTGTTCAAACATTCGTATCGAAGCTAAGAATGCTAGCTATGTTATGGAATTCAAAAATTAAGATTTTGAAACTCAGGTCGAGAGACATGAAGAAATTAGCAAATTTGAGGAGGGACATGAGAAGAGCCCGTGAGTAAATTAAAATGTTCATACCTGGCTCGTGTGATATCGGATTTTTGTGTTCAAACATGCAAATCGAAGCTAACAATGCTAGCTATGATATGGAATTAAAAAATCAAGATTTTGAGACTCATGTCAAGAGACATGAAGAAATTAGCAAATTTAAGCAAGAACATCAGAAGAGTCGGTGAGTGAATTAAAATGTTCATACCTGGCTCGTGTGATATCGGATTTTTGTGTTCAAACATGCGTATTGAAACTCACAACGCTAGCTATGATAAGCCATTAAAAAATCAAGATTTTGAAACTCAGGTCGAGAGACATGAAGAAATTAGCAAATTTGAGGATGGACTCGAGAAGAGCCTCTAAGTAAATTAAAATGTTCATACCTGGCTCGTGTGATATCGGATTTTTGTGTTCAAACATTCAAATCGAAGTTAAGAAAGCTAGCTACGATATGGAATTAAAAAATCAAGATTTTGAAACTCAGGTCGAGAGACATGAAGAAATTAGCAAATTTGAGGAGTGACATCAGAAGAGCCCGTGAGTAAATTAAAATGTTCATACCTGGCTCGTGTGATATCGGATTTTTGTGTTCAAACATGCAAATCGAAGCTAACAATGCTAACTATGATATGGAATTAAAAAATCAAGATTTTGGAACTCAGGTCAAGAGACATGAAGACATTAGCAAATTTAAGCAAGAACATCAGAAGAGTCGGTGAGTGAATTAAAATGTTCATACCTAGCTCGTGTGATATCGGATTTTTGTGTTCAAACATGCGTATTGAAACTCACAACGCTAGCTATGATAAGCCATTAAAAAATCAAGATTTTGAAACTCAGGTCGAGAGACATGAAGAAATTAGCAAATTTGAGGATGGACTCGAGAAGAGCCTATGAGTAAATTAAAATGTTCATACCCGGGTCGTGTGATATCGGATTTTTGTGTTCAAACATTCAAATCGAAGCTAACAAAGCTAGCTATGATCTGGAATTAAAAAATCAAGATTTTGAAACTCAGGTCGAGAGACATGAAGAAATTAGGAAATTTGAGGAGGGACATGAGAAGAGCCTGTGGATGGACTCGAGAAGAGCCTGTGTGTAAATTAAAATGTTCATACTTGGGTCATGTGATATCGGATTTCTGTGTTCAAACATGCGTATGGAAGTTAAGAATGCTAGCTATGTTATGGAATTAGAAAATGAAGCTTTTGAAACTCAGGTCGAGAGACATGAAGAAATTAGCAAATTTGAGGAGGTACATGAGAAGAGACCGTGAGTAAATTAAAATGTTCATACCTGGCTCATGTGATATTGGATGTTTGTGTTGAATCATGCGAATCGAAGTTAACAAAGCTAGCTATGATATGGAATTAAAAAATCAAGATTTTAAAACTCAGATCGAGAGACATGAAGAAATTAGCAAATTTGAGGAGGGACTTGGGAAGAGCCCGTGAGTAAATTAAAAAGTTCATACCTGGTTCGTGTGATATCGGATTTTTGTGTTCAAACATGCAAATCGAAGCTAACAAAGCTAGCTATGATATGGAATTAAAAAATCGGGATTTTGAAACTCAGGTCAAGAGTCATGAAGAAATTAGCAAATTTCAGGAAGGACATGAGAAGAGCCTGTGAGTAAATTAAAATGTTCATACCTGGCTCGTGTCATATCGGATTTTTGTGTTCAAATATGCGTATTGAAACTCACAACGCTAGCTATGATAAGCAATTAAAAAATCAAGATTTTGAAACTCAAGTCGAGCGACATGAAGAAATTAGTAAATTTGAGGATGGACTCGAGAAGAGCGTGTGAGTAAATTAAAATGTTCATACCTGGCTCGTGTGATATCGGATTTTTGTGTTCAAACATTCAAATCGAAGTTAACAAAGCTAGCTACGATATGGAATTAAAAAATCAAGATTTTGAAACTCAGGTCGAGAGACATGAAGAAATTAGCAAATTTGAGGAAGGACATGAGAAGAGCCTGTGTGTAAATTAAAATGTTCATACCTGGGTCGTGTGATATCGGATTTTTGTGTTCAAACATCCAAATCGAAGCTAACAAAGCTAGCTATGATATGGAATTAAAAAATCAAGATTTTGATACTCAGGTCGAGAGACATGAAGAAATTAGCAAATTTGAGGAAGGACATGAGAAAAGCCCGTAAGTAAATTAAAATGTTCATACCTGGCTCGTGTGATATCGGATTACTGTGTTCAAACATGCGTATCGAAGCTCACAATGCTAGCTATGATATGGACTTACAAAATCAAGATTTTGAAACTCAGGTCGAGAGACATGAAGAAATTAGCAAATTTGAGGAGGGACTTGAGAAGAGCCTATGAGTAAATTAAAATGTTCATACCAGGCTCGTGTGATATCGGATTTTTGTGTTCAAACATGGATATCGAAGCTAACAATGCTAGCTATGATATGGACTTAAAAAAGCAAGATTTTGAAACTCAGGTCGAGAGACATGAAGAAATTAGCAAATTTGAGAAGGGAGTTGAGAAGAGCCCGTGAGTAAATTAAAATGGTCATACCTGGCTTGTGTGATATCGGATTTCTGTGTTAAAACATGCGAATCGAAGCTAACAAAGCTAGCTATGATATAGAATTAAAAAATCAAGATTCTGAAACTCAGGTCGAGAGACATGAAGAAATTAGCAAATTTAAGGAGGGACTTGAGAAGATCCCGTGAGTAAATTAAAATGTTCATACCTGGCTCATGTGATATTGGATTTTTGTGTTCAAACATGCGTATCGAAGCTAACAAAGCTAGGTATGATATGGAATTAAAAAACAAGATTTTGAAACTCAGGTCGAGAGACATGAAGAAATTAGCAAATTTGAGGAGGGACTTGAGAAGAGCCCATGAGTAAATTAAAATGGTCATACCTGGCTTGTGTGATATCGGATTTTTGTGTTCAAACATGCGTATCGAAACTAACAATGCTAGCTATGATATGGATTTAAAAAATCAAGATTTTCAAACTCAAGTCGATAGACATGAGGAAATTAGCAAATTTGAGGAGGGAATAAATGAGAGAGAGAGAGAGAGGGAAGCTTTTTGTTTTCTTCTTGACAAAAAAAAACAAAAACTGATAAATATCTCAAATGCTATTATTTGTTTTTATATCAAAATAAAAAGAAAGAAGGATCATTTTTAACCATTGAAAGTTTGATGATGTATTTGATGATGTCATCTTGCCTGCTCTGCTTCTCTCTCTCTCTCTCTCTCTCTCTCTCTCTCTCTCTCTCTATGTATCTCCCCCTTCTTTAATATATTGTTTGCTCATATGGCAATGGGAACAAGGGGGGAGTAGATATACAGAGAAGAGCCCGTGAGTAAATTAAAATGTTCATACCAGGCTCGTGTGATATCGGATTTTTGTGTTCAAACATGCGTATCGAAGCTAACAATGCTAGTTATGATATGGAAGTAAAAAATCAAGATTCTAAAATTCAGGTCGATAGACATGAAGAAATTAGCCAATTTGAGGAGGGAGTTAAGAAGAGCCCGTGAGTAAATTAAAATGTTCATACCTGGCTCGTGTGATAACGGATTTCTGTGTTCAAACATGTGTATCGAAGCTAACAATGCCTGCTATGTTATGGAATTAAGTAATCAAGATTTTGAAACTCAGGTCGAGAGACATGAAGAAATTAGCAAATTTGAGGAGGGAGTTGAGAAGAGCCCGCGAGTAAATTAAAATGGTCATACCTGGCTCGTGTGATATCCGATTTTTGTGTTCAAACATGCGAATCGAAGATAACAACGCTAGCTATGATATGGAAGTAAAAAATCAAGATTCTGAAATTCAGGTCGATAGACATGAAGAAATTAGCCAATTTGAGGAGGGCTTGTGAGTAAATTAAAATGTTCATACCAGGCTCGTGTGATATCGGATGTTTGTGTTCAAACATGGATATCGAAGCTAACAATGCTAGCTATGATATGGACTAAAAAAAAATCAAGATTTTGAAACTCAGGTCGAGAGACATGAAGAAATTAGCAAATTTGAGAAGGGAGTTGACAAGAGCCCGTGAGTAAATTAAAATTGTCATACCTGGCTCGTGTGATATTGGATTTCTGTGTTCAAACATGCGTATCGAACCTAGCAATGCTAGCTATATTATGGAATTAAGAAATCAAGATTTTGAAACTCAGGTCGAGAGACATGAAGAAATTAGCAAATTTGAGAAGGGAGTTGAGAAGAGCCCGTGAGTAAATTAAAATGGTCATACCTGGCTCGTGTGATATCGGATTTCTGTGTTCAAACATGCGTATCGAACCTAACAATGCTAGCTATGTTATGGAATTAAGAAATCAAGATTTTGAAACTCAGGTCGAGAGACATGAAGAAATTAGCAAATTTGAGGAGGGACTTGAGAAGAGCCCGTGAGTAAATGAAAATGTTCATACCAGGATCGTGTGATATCGGATATTTGTGTTCAAACATGCGTATCGAAGCTAACAATGGTAGCTATGATATGGAATTAAAAAATAAAGATTCTGAAATTTAGGTCGATAGACATGAAGAAATTAGCCAATTTGAGGAGCGAGTTGAGAAGAGCCCGTGAGTAAATTAAAATGTTCATACCTGGCTCGTGTGATAACGGATTTCTGTGTTCAAACATGTGTATCGAAGCTAACAATGCTAGCTATGTTATGGAATTAAGAAATCAAGATTTTGAAACTCAGGTCGAGAGACATGAAGAAATTAGCAAATTTGAGGAGGGAGTTGAGAAGAGCCCGTGAGTAAATTAAAATGGTCATACCTGGCTCGTGTGATATTGGATTTTTGTGTTCAAACATGCGAATCGAAGATAACAACGCTACCTATGACATGGAATTAAAAAATCAAGATTTTGAAACTCAGGTCGAGAGACATGAAGAAATTAGCAAATTTGAGGAGGGAGTTGAGAAGAGCCCGTGAGTAAATTAAAATGGTCATACTTGGCTCGTGTGATATCGAGTTTTTGTGTTCAAACATGCGAATCGTAGCTAACAAAGCTAGCTATGATATGGAATTAAAAAATCAAGATTTTGAAACCTAGGTCGAGAGACATGAAGAAATTAGCAAATTTGAGGGGGACATGAGAAGAGCCCATGAGTAAATTAAAATGGTCATACCTGGCTCGTGTGATATCGGATTTCTGTGTTCAAACATAAGTATCGAAGCTAACCATGCTAGCTATGATATAGAATTTAAAAATCAAGATTCTGAAACTCAGGTCGAGAGACATGAAAAAATTAGCAAATTTGAGGAGGGAGTTGAGAAGAGCCCGTGAGTAAATTAAAATGTTCATACCTGGCTCGTGTGATATCGGATTTTTGTGTTCAAACATGCGTATCGAAGCTAACAAAGCTAGGTATGATATGGAATTAAGAAATCAAGATTCTTAGACTCAGGTCGAGAAACATGAAGAAATTAGCAAATTTGAGGAGGGAATTGAGAAGAGCCCGTGAGTAAATTAAAATGGTCATACCTGGCTCGTGTGATATCGGATTTTTGTGTTCAAAAATGCGAATCGTAGATAACAACGCTAGCTATGATATGGAAGTAAAAAATCAAGATTCTGAAATTCAGGTCGATAGACATGAAGAAATTAGCCAATTTGAGGAGGGCTTGTGAGTAAATTAAAATGTTCATACCAGGCTCGTGTGATAACGGATTTCTGTGTTCAAACATGCGTATCGAAGCTAACAATGCTAGCTATGTTATGTTATTAAGAAATCAAGATTTTGAAACTCAGGTCGAGAGACATGAAGAAATTAGCAATTTGAGGAGGGAGTTGAGAAGAGCCCGTGAGTAAATTAAAATGGTCATACCTGGCTCGTGTGATATCGGATTTTTGTGTTCAAACATGCGAATCGAAGCTAACAATGCTAGCTATGTTATGGAATTAAAAAATCAAGATTTTGAAACTCAGGTCGAGAGACATGAAGAAATTAGCAAATTTGAGAAGGGAGTTGAGAAGAGCCCGTGAGTAAATTAAAATTGTCATACCTGGCTCGTGTGATATTGGATTTCTGTGTTCAAACATGCGTATCGAACCTAGCAATGCTAGCTATATTATGGAATTAAGAAATCAAGATTTTGAAACTCAGGTCGAGAGACATGAAGAAATTAGCAAATTTGAGAAGGGAGTTGAGAAGAGCCCGTGAGTAAATTAAAATTGTCATACCTGGCTCGTGTGATATTGGATTTCTGTGTTCAAACATGCGTATCGAACCTAGCAATGCTAGCTATATTATGGAATTAAGAAATCAAGATTTTGAAACTCAGGTCGAGAGACATGAAGAAATTAGCAAATTTGAGAAGGGAGTTGAGAAGAGCCCGTGAGTAAATTAAAATGGTCATACCTGGCTCGTGTGATATCGGATTTTTGTGTTCAAACATGCGAATCGAAGCTAACAATGCTAGCTATGTTATGGAATTAAAAAATCAAGATTTTGAAACTCAGGTCGAGAGACATGAAGAAATTAGCAAATTTGAGAAGGGAGTTGAGAAGAGCCCGTGAGTAAATTAAAATTGTCATACCTGGCTCGTGTGATATTGGATTTCTGTGTTCAAACATGCGTATCGAACCTAGCAATGCTAGCTATATTATGGAATTAAGAAATCAAGATTTTGAAACTCAGGTCGAGAGACATGAAGCAATTAGCAAATTTGAGGAGGGACTTGAGAAGAGCCCGTGAGTAAATTAAAATGTTCATACCTGGCTCGTGTGATATCGGATTTTTGTGTTCAAACATGCGTATCGAAGCTAACAAAGCTAGGTATGATATGGAATTATAAAATCAAGATTTTGAAACTCAGGTCGATAGACATGAAGGATTTAGCAAATTTGAGGAGGGAGTTGAGAAGAGCCCGTGAGTAAATTAAAATGGTCATACCTGGCTCGTGTGATATCGGATTTCTGTGTTCAAAGATACGAATCGAAGCTAACAACGCTAGCTATCTTATGGAATTAAATAATCAAGATTCTGAAACTCAGGTCGAGAGACATGAAGAAATTAGCAAATTTGAAGAGGGAGTTGAGAAGAGCCTGTGAGTAAATTAAAATGTTCATACCTGGCTCGTGTGATATCGGATTACTGTGTTCAAATATGCGTATCGAAGCTAACAATGCTAGCTATGCTATGGAATTAAGAAATCAAGATTTTGAAACTCAGGTCGAGAGACATAAAGAAATTAGCAAATTTGAGGAGGGACTTGAGAAGAACTTGTGAGTAAATTAAAATGTTCATACCAGGCTCGTGTGATATCGGATTTCTGTGTTCAAACATGGATATCGAAGCTAACAATGCTAGCTATGATATGGAATTAAAAAATCAAGATTTTGAAACTCAGCTCGAGAGACATGAAGAAATTAGCAAATTTGAGAAGGGAGTTGAGAAGAGCCCGTGAGTAAATTAAAATGGTCATACCTGGCTCGTGTGATAACGGATTTCTGTGTTCAAACATGCGTATCGAACCTAGCAATGCTAGCTATATTATGGAATTAAGAAATCAGGATTTTGAAACTCAGGTCGAGAGACATGAAGCAATTAGCAAATTTGAGGAGGGACTTGAGAAGAGCCCGTGAGTAAATTAAAATGTTCATACCTGGCTCGTGTGATATCGGATTTTTGTGTTCAAACATGCGTATCGAAGCTAACAAAGCTAGGTATGATATGGAATTAAAAAATCAAGATTTTGAAACTCAGGTCGATAGACATGAAGGAATTAGCAAATTTGAGGAGGGAGCTGAGAAGAGCCCGTGAGTAAATTAAAATGGTCATACCTGGCTCGTGTGATATCGGACTTCTGTGTTCAAAGATACGAATCGAAGGTACCAACGCTAGCTATCTTATGGAATTAAGAAATCAAGATTCTGAAACTCAGGTCGAGAGACATGAAGAAATTAGCAAATTTGAGGAGGGAGTTGAGAAGAGCGCGTGAGTAAATTAAAATGGTCATACCTGGCTCGTGTGATATCAGATTTCTGTGTTCAAACATGAGTATCGAAGCTAACCATGCTAGCTATGATATAGAATTAAAAAATCAAGATTCTGAAATTCAGGTAGAGAGACATGAAGAAATTACCAAATTTGAGGAGGGAGTTGAGAAGAGCCTCTGAGTAAATGAAAATGTTCATACCAGGCTCGTGTGATATCGGATTTTTGTGTTCAAACATGGATATCGAAACTAACAATGCTAGCTATGATATGGACTTAAAAAATCAAGATTTTGAAACTCAGGTGGAGAGACATAAAGAAATTAGCAAATTTGAGAAGGGAATCGAGAAGAGCCCGTTAGTAAATGAAAATGTTCATACCTAGCTTGTGTGATATCAGATATTTGTGTTCAAACATGTGAATCGAAGCTAACAACGGTAGCTATGCAATGGAATTAAGAAATCAAGATTTTGAAACTTAGGTCGAGAGACATGAAGAAATTAGCAAATTTGAGGAGGGAGTTGAGAAGAGCCCGTGAGTAAATTAAAATGGTCATACTTGGCTCGTGTGATATCGGATTTTTGTGTTCAAACATGGATAACGAAGCTAACAAAGCTAGCTATGATATGGAATTAAAAAATCAAGATTTTGAAACTCAGGTCGATAGACATGAAGGAATTAGCAAATTTGAGGAGGGAGTTGAGAAGAGCCCGTGAGTAAATTAAAATGGTCATACCTGGCTCGTGTGATATCGGATGTTTGTGTTGAAACATGTGAATCGAAGCTAACAAAGCTAGCGATGATATGGAATTAAAAAATCAAGATTTTGAAACTCAGGTCGAGAGACATGAAGAAATTAGCAAATTTTTAGGAGGGACATGAGAAGAGCCTGTGAGTAAATTAAAATGTTCATACCTGGCTCGGTTTGATATCGGATTTTTGTGTTCAAACATGCGTATCGAAGCTAAGAATGCTAGCTGTGTTATGGAATTAAAAAATCAAGATTTTGAAACTCACGTCGAGAGACATGAAGAAATTAACAAATTTGAGGAGGGACTTGAGAAGAGCCCGTGAGTAAATTAAAATGTTCATACCTGGCTCGTGTGATATCGGATTTTTGTGTTCAAACATGCCTATCGAAGCTAACAAAGCTAGGTCTATATGGAATTAAAAAATCAAGATTTTGAAACTCAGGTCGATAGACATGAAGGAATTAGCAAATTTGAGGAGGGAGTTGAGAAGAGCCCGTGAGTAAATTAAAATGGTCATACCTGGCTCGTGTGATATCGGATTTTTGTGTTCAAAAATGGGAATCGTAGCTAACAAAGCTAGCTATGATATGGAAGTAAAAAATCAAGATTTTGAAACTCAGGTCGAGAGACATGAAGAAATTAGCAAATTTAAGGAGGGAGTTGAGAAGAGCCCGTGAGTAAATTAAAATGTTCATACCTGGCTCGTGTGATAACGGATTTCTGTGTTCAAACATGGATATCGAAGCTAACAATGCTAGTGTTGGGATTTCGGTCCCTCCGGATGGGATGTCCGGAGATGAATGACGGCAAGCCCGGTTGCTGACTACGGAGCCGGATGATGAAGACCCCGGCTACGGAGCCGGATGATGAATACCCTGGCTACGGAGCCGGATGATGAAGACCCCGGCTACGGAGCCGGATGATGAATACCCCGGCTATGGAGCCGGATGCTGAAGACCCCGGTTACGGAGCCGGATGACGAATGTACCCGGAGGGAGATCCGGATGCGGGGACATATTTGTGAATATGTTTGCCAAGAGCCCTTGAGGCTATATTTGTAAATAGCCCGAAAGTCATACGTGTATAAATATGACTTAGGGCAAACAGTTTATGTTGCTGCTCATTTTCTGTTTTCCACTTAGAGGGAGCGAAGTGAGAGCAGCCGTGAGAGAGAGAGGAAGAGGTAGACGCCTCTGTGTATTTCCGCCGCCTGTGGCGAGGACAGCGAGCCCAAGGTCGTCGCCTTGTAGCTCGCCATTGTATACTTCTCTGTATAGTGTTGATTTGGAGTCTTGTACTCCCGTGGTTTTTCCCGTCTAGGGTTTTCCACGTTAATCCCTGTGTACCCGCGTTTTGTTTCTCTTTGTGGTTCCTATTTTCTGCTCCATCGATTCGCGCCTACTCGGTTGTGGCTGAGTGGTGAAGGTGAATGTAAGCGTCTATTCTCTACAATCTGGTATCAGAGCGAACTGCTGCAGAAAATGGAAGGCGGCAGCAGCGGGCAGCCGGGGATGATGGTGCTGAATGCACAGAATTACGCCGACTGGAAGATCAAGATGGAGGATCTTCTGATTGTTCGGGACCTGTACGAACCGATTGACAGGTCGGAAATACCGAAGGGGGTACTTGAGTCGGAGTGGAAGCTCCTGAACCGGAAAGCCGTAGCGACGATCCGACAATATGTCGATGTAAGCGTCCTACAACATGTGGCGAACGACACCAACGCATATGAGATGTGGAAGAAGCTGTCGGGCCTCTACGAGAGGAAGAATGCGCTGAACCGGACCTCCCTGATGAGGAAGATTGTGAATCTCAAGTACCGGGACGGCGAGAGTATGGTGGAACACGTAAGCACGTTCATGGGATTCGTGAACCAGCTTGCGGCGATCAAGTTCCCACTGGAGGATGCAATGCAAGCCATCATTCTGATGTGTACATTGCCGGACAGCTGGGAGAACTTGGTGGTGACTCTCAGCACCTCCTGCGCCGAAGATAACTTGTCCCTACAAACGGTAAAGACAAGTATTTTGAACGAAGAAGCGCGTCGGAGAGATAAAGAACCGGTCTCCGACTCGAAGGCGTTGCTTACCGAATCGGATCGGGGAAGACAATGGAACCGGAGTCCGCAAAGACGGGAGAAGTCGGGGACCCGGTCGCAGTCAAGAGGAAGGCCCACATGCTTCCACTGTGGGAAGCCGGGGCACTTCCGGAAGAATTGTCGGCATTACCGAAAGGACAACGGAGCCGAAGACACCGATTCGAAGAAGTCACCGGAGAGAAACGGTGCATACCGGGGAGCCACGGACCGGAGAGGTCCAGATCGGCGAGGGCAGGACCGGAAAGGAACGACGGCACTCGCGGCAAGTGAAGATGAGATAATGCTCATTACCGAAGAGAGGGAGCTGAACCTTGCCGGTGTAGAGATGACCTGGGTGGTCGATTCCGGAGCGTCGTTCCACTTGACCCCGGAGAAGAAATACTTCTCATCCTACACAGCCGGTGAGCACGGCTGTGTCCGGATGGGAAATGAAGGTACATGCCGGATTGCCGGCATAGGAGACGTGTGGCTGTTGACATCAACCGGATGCAAGATGCTGTTGAAGGATGTGCGACACGTTCCGGAGGTCCGATTGAACCTGATCTCGGCCGGGAGGCTAGATGATGAAGGCTACACGGGTAGCATCCGGAACGGTGTCATGAAGTTCAGCAAAGGGAGCCTAATAGTGGCTCGGGCCCGGAAAGACAACACACTGTACCTGATGAATGCCCGGTTATATCCGGAAGAGCTGAATGTGGCAGCCGACACTGCCGGTGAGCTGTGGCACAAGAGACTGTGCCACATGAGTGAGAAGGGGATGAAGAGGCTTGCAGAAGACAACCTTATTCCAGTGAAGCATGTGCACCTGGAGAAGTGCACCGACTGTCTGGCCGGTAAGCAAAACCGGACCTCCTTCCACTCAAGGCCACCGACGAGACGTAGCGCACCATTGGAGTTGGTGCACACTGATGTGTGTCAGGTAGAAACGAAGTCACATGGCGGAGCCCAGTACTTCGTGACTTTCATTGATGATCACAGCCGGAAGCTGTGGACGGCGCCGCTGAAGACAAAGGACCAAGTGTTGTTCGTCTTCAAAGAACTCCACGCGAGAGTGGAAAGAGAATCCGGCAAGAAGCTGAAAGCGATACGAGCGGATAACGGAGGGGAATACCGGGGGCAGTTCCAGGAGTACTGTCGCTCGAAGGGAATCCGGCTCGAGTTTACTGTGCCGAAGACGCCGGAACTGAACGGGCTGGCCGAGAGGATGAACCGGACCATAATGGAGAGGGTCCGGAGTATGCTGGCGCATGCGAAATTACCCAAGGGGTTTTGGGCTGAGGCAATGTCGACGGCGACATACGTGATAAACAGATCACCCTCAGTACCTTTGGACGGAGACACGCCGCAGAAAGTGTGGACCGGTAAGGAAGTGTCCTACCGGCATCTGAAGGTGTTCGGGTGTCTCGCTTACGTGCATGTGGCAAAGGACCGGAGAGGAAAGCTAGATCCAAAGACCCGGCCATGCATATTCCTCGGTTACGGCAACGACGAGTTCGGCTACCGAGTATGGGACCCGGTCGACAAGAAGATATTCAGGAGTCGAGATATCATCTTCATGGAGAACAAGACACTCGCCGACTGGGAGTCGGAGAAGAAGATGAAGAGCTCCAAGTCGACCGGTGAGGATAAACTCTACGAGGAGCAGTCCCGACCGGCAAGGGACCGGTTAGCACTCGAGGATCCGGCCGAAGATGGTGAAGAAACAGAACCGGCCGAGGAAGATGAAACTGATACCGGAACCGGCCCCGACCCCGAAATGGATTCGGATGAAGAAGAAACGGAGGAACCGGTTACTGAAGCTCCGGAACGGAGATATCCTCTAAGAGAGAGAAGGGCCCCCCGGAGATTTCCGGAACCAGAGCACGTGCTGCTAACCGACGAGGGGGAGCCGGAAAGCTTTGAAGAAGCAAAGCTTGACACCCATAGCCGCAGGTGGTTAAGTGCCATGCAGGAGGAGATGGATTCCCTGCATGAGAACCACACATATGAACTTGTGGAGTTGCCGAAAGGAAAGCGGGCACTTCGAAACAAGTGGGTGTTCAAGCTGAAACCGGGAGATGCCGGAAACCCCCCGAGATACAAAGCCAGGATCGTGGTGAAGGGGTTCCAGCAGAAGAAGGGCGTCGACTTCGACGAGATATTTGCCCCGGTGGTGAAGATGACCTCCATCCGGACGGTGCTGAGCATAGCGGCAAGCATGGACCTCGAGGTAGAACAGATGGACGTGAAGACGGCATTCCTTCACGGTGACCTCGAAGAAGAGATCTACATGCAGCAACCGGAAGGATTCGAGAAGAAAGGGAAGAAGCACCTGGTATGCCGGTTGAAGAAGAGCCTTTACGGACTGAAGCAGGCTCCCCGGCAATGGTACCGGAAGTTCGACTCCTTCATGACCGACGAAGGGTACCTCAAAACGCAGTCTGACCACTGCGTGTTTGTGAAGAAGTTCGAAGGAGGAGACTCTCTAATACTCCTCCTGTACGTTGACGACATGTTGATCGTCGGACGGGACCAGGTCAAGATACGGATGCTGAAGAAGGCTCTTCACCGAACCTTCTCAATGAAGGACTTGGGTCCGGCGAGACAAATACTAGGGATGCACATCATCCGGGACCGGAGCAAGAAGCAGTTGTGGCTGTCACAGGAGAAGTACGTGACAAAGGTGCTTCAACGGTTCAACATGTCGGAAGCAAGACCGGTCGGATCGACCCTCCCGGCAAACTGCAAGCTGTCCAGCAAGCAAAGTCCCAAGACAAAGGCTGAAAAGGAGGATATGATGAAAGTGCCGTATGCCTCAGCCGTCGGGAGCTTGATGTACGCCATGGTGTGTACGAGACCGGACATAGGATATGCAGTCGGAGTGGTGAGCCGGTACATGAGCAATCCCGGCAAAGAGCATTGGAACGCGGTCAAGTGGATACTCCGATACCTGAAGGGCACGGCAAACGTGTGCCTCCGATTCGGCTCCCGTAAGCCCGAACTCGACGGCTTCACCGATTCGGATATGTCGGCTGATGCAGATACCAGCCGGTCCACATCAGGGTATGTGATGACTTATGCAGGGGGAGCCGTTTCGTGGCAGTCGAGGCTGCAGAAGACGGTTGCGTTGTCAACCACGGAGGCGGAGTACATGGCGGCTGTTGAAGCCGGCAAGGAAATGATATGGATGAAGGACTTCATTAGAGAGCTCGGTATCCGGCAGGAGGAGTACCGACTCTACTGCGACAGTCAGACTGCCATCCACCTTGCGAAGAACGCGGCCTATCACTCCCGGACGAAGCACATCCAGCGAAGATATCACTGGATCCGGGAAAGGATAGAAGACCAAGAGTTCGTGCTGACGAAGATCCACACGGACGAGAACGGCTCAGATATGCTGACCAAAGTGCTCACACCCGACAAGCTGGAAGCATGCCGGAAGAGGATCGGATTGGAGAGACATCCCATGCCGAAGTGAAGGGGGAGTTTGTTGGGATTTCGGTCCCTCCGGATGGGATGTCCGGAGATGAATGACGGCAAGCCCGGTTGCTGACTACGGAGCCGGATGATGAAGACCCCGGCTACGGAGCCGGATGATGAATACCCTGGCTACGGAGCCGGATGATGAAGACCCCGGCTACGGAGCCGGATGATGAATACCCCGGCTACGGAGCCGGATGCTGAAGACCCCGGTTACGGAGCCGGATGACGAATGTACCCGGAGGGAGATCCGGATGCGGGGACATATTTGTGAATATGTTTGCCAAGAGCCCTTGAGGCTATATTTGTAAATAGCCCGAAAGTCATATGTGTATAAATATGACTTAGGGCAAACAGTTTATGTTGCTGCTCATTTTCTGTTTTCCACTTAGAGGGAGCGAAGTGAGAGCAGCCGTGAGAGAGAGAGGAAGAGGTAGACGCCTCTGTGTATTTCCGCCGCCTGTGGCGAGGACAGCGAGCCCAAGGTCGTCCTCTTGTAGCTCGCCATTGTATACTTCTCTGTATAGTGTTGATTTGGAGTCTTGTACTCCCGTGGTTTTTCCCGTCTAGGGTTTTCCACGTTAATCCCTGTGTACCCGCGTTTTGTTTCTCTTTGTGGTTCCTATTTTCTGCTCCATCGATTCGCGCCTACTCGGTTGTGGCTGAGTGGTGAAGGTGAATGTAAGCGTCTATTCTCTACAGCTAGCTATGATATGGACTTAAAAAATCAAGATTTTGAAACTCAGGTCGAGAAACATGAAGAAATTAGCAAATTTGAGAAGGGAGTTGAGAAGAGCCCGTGAGTAAATTAAAATGGTCAGACCTGGCTCGTGTGATATCGGATTTTTGTGTTCAAACATGCGAATCGAAGCTAACAAAGCTAGCTATGATATGGAATTAAAAAATCAAGATTTTGAAACTCAGGTCGATAGACATGAAGGAATTAGCAAATTTGAGGAGGGAGTTGAGAAGAGCCCGTGAGTAAATTAAAATTGTCATACCTGGCTCGTGTGATATCGGATTTCTGTGTTCAAAGATACGAATCGAAGCTAACAACGCTAGCTATCTTATGGAATTAAAAAATCAAGATTCTGAAACTCAGGTCGAGAGCGCGTGAGTAAATTAAAATGGTCATACCTGGCTCGTGTGATATCGGATTTCTGTGTTCAAACATGAGTATCGAAGCTAACCATGCTAGCTATGATATAGAATTAAAAAATCAAGATACTGAAACTCAGGTCGAGAGACATGAAGAAATTAGCAAATTTGAGGAGGGACTTGAGAAGAGCCCGTGAGTAAATTAAAATGGTCATACCTGGCTCGTGTGATATCGGATGTTTGTGTTCAAACATGCGAATCGAAGCTAACAAAGCTAGCTATGATATGGATTTAAAAAATCAAGATTCTGAAACTCAGGTCGAGAGACATGAAGAAATTAGCAAATTTGAGGAGGGAGTTGAGAAGAGCCCGTGAGTAAATAAAAATGGTCATACTTGGCTCGTGTGATATCGGATTTTTGTGTTCAAACATGCGAATCGAAGCTAACAAAGCTAGTTATGATATGGAATGAAAAAATCAAGATTTTGAAACCTAGGTCGAGAGACATGAAGAAATTAGCAAATTTGAGGGGGACATGAGAAGAGCCCATGAGTAAATTAAAATGGTCATACCTGGCTCGTGTGATATCGGATTTCTGTGTTCAAACATAAGTATCGAAGCAAACCATGCTAGCTATGATATACAATTTAAAAATCAAGATTCTGAAACTCAGGTCGAGAGACATGAAGAAATTAGCAAATTTGAGGAGGGAGTTGAGAAGAGCCCGTGAGTAAATTAAAATGGTCATACCTGGCTCGTGTGATATCGGATTTCTGTGTTCAAAGATACGAATCGAAGCTAACAACGCTAGCTATCTTATGGAATTAAATAATCAAGATTCTGAAACTCAGGTCGAGAGACATGAAGAAATTAGCAAATTTGAAGAGGGAGTTGAGAAGAGCCTGTGAGTAAATTAAAATGTTCATACCTGGCTCGTGTGATATCGGATTACTGTGTTCAAACATGCGTATCGAAGCTAACAATGCTAGCTATGCTATGGAATTAAGAAATCAAGATTTTGAAACTCAGGTCGAGAGACATAAAGAAATTAGCAAATTTGAGGAGGGACTTGAGAAGAGCTTGTGAGTAAATTAAAATGTTCATACCAGGCTCGTGTGATATCGGATTTCTGTGTTCAAACATGGATATCGAAGCTAACAATGCTAGCTATGATATGGAATTAAAAAATCAAGATTTTGAAACTCAGCTCGAGAGACATGAAGAAATTAGCAAATTTGAGAAGGGAGTTGAGAAGAGCCCGTGAGTAAATTAAAATGGTCATACCTGGCTCGTGTGATAACGGATTTCTGTGTTCAAACATGCGTATCGAACCTAGCAATGCTAGCTATATTATGGAATTAAGAAATCAGGATTTTGAAACTCAGGTCGAGAGACATGAAGCAATTAGCAAATTTGAGGAGGGACTTAAGAAGAGCCCGTGAGTAAATTAAAATGTTCATACCTGGCTCGTGTGATATCGGATTTTTGTGTTCAAACATGCGTATCGAAGCTAACAAAGCTAGGTATGATATGGAATTAAAAAATCAAGATTTTGAAACTCAGGTCGATAGACATGAAGGAATTAGCAAATTTGAGGAGGGAGCTGAGAAGAGCCCGTGAGTAAATTAAAATGGTCATACCTGGCTCGTGTGATATCGGACTTCTGTGTTCAAAGATACGAATCGAAGGTACCAACGCTAGCTATCTTATGGAATTAAGAAATCAAGATTCTGAAACTCAGGTCGAGAGACATGAAGAAATTAGCAAATTTGAGGAGGGAGTTGAGAAGAGCGCGTGAGTAAATTAAAATGGTCATACCTGGCTCGTGTGATATCAGATTTCTGTGTTCAAACATGAGTATCGAAGCTAACCATGCTAGCTATGATATAGAATTAAAAAATCAAGATTCTGAAATTCAGGTAGAGAGACATGAAGAAATTACCAAATTTGAGGAGGGAGTTGAGAAGAGCCTCTGAGTAAATGAAAATGTTCATACCAGGCTCGTGTGATATCGGATTTTTGTGTTCAAACATGGATATCGAAACTAACAATGCTAGCTATGATATGGACTTAAAAAATCAAGATTTTGAAACTCAGGTGGAGAGACATAAAGAAATTAGCAAATTTGAGAAGGGAATCGAGAAGAGCCCGTTAGTAAATGAAAATGTTCATACCTAGCTTGTGTGATATCAGATATTTGTGTTCAAACATGTGAATCGAAGCTAACAACGGTAGCTATGCAATGGAATAAAGAAATCAAGATTTTGAAACTTAGGTCGAGAGACATGAAGAAATTAGCAAATTTGAGGAGGGAGTTGAGAAGAGCCCGTGAGTAAATTAAAATGGTCATACTTGGCTCGTGTGATATCGGATTTTTGTGTTCAAACATGGACAACGAAGCTAACAAAGCTAGCTATGATATGGAATTAAAAAATCAAGATTTTGAAACTCAGGTCGATAGACATGAAGGAATTAGCAAATTTGAGGAGGGAGTTGAGAAGAGCCCGTGAGTAAATTAAAATGGTCATACCTGGCTCGTGTGATATCGGATGTTTGTGTTGAAACATGCGAATCGAAGCTAACAAAGCTAGCGATGATATGGAATTAAAAAATCAAGATTTTGAAACTCAGGTCGAGAGACATGAAGAAATTAGCAAATTTTTAGGAGGGACATGAGAAGAGCCTGTGAGTAAATTAAAATGTTCATACCTGGCTCGGTTTGATATCGGATTTTTGTGTTCAAACATGCGTATCAAAGCTAAGAATGCTAGCTGTGTTATGGAATTAAAAAATCAAGATTTTGAAACTCACGTCGAGAGACATGAAGAAATTAGCAAATTTGAGGAGGGACTTGAGAAGAGCCCGTGAGTAAATTAAAATGTTCATACCTGGCTCGTGTGATATCGGATTTTTGTGTTCAAACATGCCTATCGAAGCTAACAAAGCTAGGTCTATATGGAATTAAAAAATCAAGATTTTGAAACTCAGGTCGATAGACATGAAGGAATTAGCAAATTTGAGGAGGGAGTTGAGAAGAGCCCGTGAGTAAATTAAAATGGTCATACCTGGCTCGTGTGATATCGGATTTTTGTGTTCAAAAATGCGAATCGTAGCTAACAAAGCTAGCTATGATATGGAAGTAAAAAATCAAGATTTTGAAACTCAGGTCGAGAGACATGAAGAAATTAGCAAATTTAAGGAGGGAGTTGAGAAGAGCCCGTGAGTAAATTAAAATGTTCATACCTGGCTCGTGTGATAACGGATTTCTGTGTTCAAACATGGATATCGAAGCTAACAATGCTAGCTATGATATGGACTTAAAAAATCAAGATTTTGAAACTCAGGTCGAGAAACATGAAGAAATTAGCAAATTTGAGAAGGGAGTTGAGAAGAGCCCGTGAGTAAATTAAAATGGTCAGACCTGGCTCGTGTGATATCGGATTTTTGTGTTCAAACATGCGAATCGAAGCTAACAAAGCCAGCTATGATATGGAATTAAAAAATCAAGATTTTGAAACTCAGGTCGATAGACATGAAGGAATTAGCAAATTTGAGGAGGGAGTTGAGAAGAGCCCGTGAGTAAATTAAAATTGTCATACCTGGCTCGTGTGATATCGGATTTCTGTGTTCAAACATGCGTATCGAAGCTAAGAATGCTAGCTGTGTTATGGAATTAAAAAATCAAGATTTTGAAACTCAGGTCGAGAGACATGAAGAAATTAGCAAATTTGAGGAGGGACTTGAGAAGAGCCCGTGAGTAAATTAAAATGTTCATACCTGGCTCGTGTGATATCGGATTTTTGTGTTCAAACATGCCTATCGAAGCTAACAAAGCTAGGTCTATATGGAATTAAAAAATCAAGATTTTGAAACTCAGGTCGATAGACATGAAGGAATTAGCAAATTTGAGGAGGGAGTTGAGAAGAGCCCGTGAGTAAATTAAAATGGTCATACCTGGCTCGTGTGATATCGGATTTTTGTGTTCAAAAATGCGAATCGTAGCTAACAAAGCTAGCTATGATATGGAAGTAAAAAATCAAGATTTTGAAACTCAGGTCGAGAGACATGAAGAAATTAGCAAATTTAAGGAGGGAGTTGAGAAGAGCCCGTGAGTAAATTAAAATGTTCATACCTGGCTCGTGTGATAACGGATTTCTGTGTTCAAACATGGATATCGAAGCTAACAATGCTAGCTATGATATGGACTTAAAAAATCAAGATTTTGAAACTCAGGTCGAGAAACATGAAGAAATTAGCAAATTTGAGAAGGGAGTTGAGAAGAGCCCGTGAGTAAATTAAAATGGTCAGACCTGGCTCGTGTGATATCGGATTTTTGTGTTCAAACATGCGAATCGAAGCTAACAAAGCCAGCTATGATATGGAATTAAAAAATCAAGATTTTGAAACTCAGGTCGATAGACATGAAGGAATTAGCAAATTTGAGGAGGGAGTTGAGAAGAGCCCGTGAGTAAATTAAAATTGTCATACCTGGCTCGTGTGATATCGGATTTCTGTGTTCAAAGATACGAATCGAAGCTAACAACGCTAGCTATCTTATGGAATTAAAAAATCAAGATTCTGAAACTCAGGTCGAGAGCGCGTGAGTAAATTAAAATGGTCATACCTGGCTCGTGTGATATCGGAATTAGCAAATTTGAGGAGGGAGTTGAGAAGAGCCCGTGAGTAAATTAAAATGGTCATACCTGGCTCGTGTGATATCGGATGTTTGTGTTGAAACATGCGAATCGAAGCTAACAAAGCTAGCGATGATATGGAATTAAAAAATCAAGATTTTGAAACTCAGGTCAAGAGACATGAAGAAATTAGCAAATTTTTAGGAGGGACATGAGAAGAGCCTGTGAGTAAATTAAAATGTTCATACCTGGCTCGGTTTGATATCGGATTTTTGTGTTCAAACATGAGTATCGAAGCTAACCATGCTAGCTATGATATAGAATTAAAAAATCAAGATACTGAAACTCAGGTCGAGAGACATGAAGAAATTAGCAAATTTGAGGAGGGACTTGAGAAGAGCCCGTGAGTAAATTAAAATGGTCATACTTGGCTCGTGTGATATCGGATGTTTGTGTTGAAACATGCGAATCGAAGCTAACAAAGCTAGCTATGATATGGATTTAAAAAATCAAGATTCTGAAACTCAGGTCGAGAGACATGAAGAAATTAGAAAATTTGAGGAGGGAGTTGAGAAGAGCCCGTGAGTAAATAAAAATGGTCATACTTGGCTCGTGTGATATCGGATTTTTGTGTTCAAACATGCGAATCGAAGCTAACAAAGGTAGTTATGATATGGAATGAAAAAATCAAGATTTTGAAACCTAGGTCGAGAGACATGAAGAAATTAGCAAATTTGAGGGGGACATGAGAAGAGCCCCTGAGTAAATTAAAATGGTCATACCTGGCTCGTGTGATATCGGATTTCTGTGTTCAAACATAAGTATCGAAGCTAACCATGCTAGCTATGATATACAATTTAAAAATCAAGATTCTGAAACTCAGGTCGAGAGACATGAAGAAATTAGCAAATTTGAGGAGGGAGTTGAGAAGAGCCCGTGAGTAAATTAAAATGGTCATACCTGGCTCGTGTGATATCGGATTTCTGTGTTCAAAGATACGAATCGAAGCTAACAACGCTAGCTATCTTATGGAATTAAATAATCAAGATTCTGAAACTCAGGTCGAGAGACATGAAGAAATTAGCAAATTTGAAGAGGGAGTTGAGAAGAGCCTGTGAGTAAATTAAAATGTTCATACCTGGCTCGTGTGATATCGGATTACTGTGTTCAAACATGCGTATCGAAGCTAACAATGCTAGCTATGCTATGGAATTAAGAAATCAAGATTTTGAAACTCAGGTCGAGAGACATAAAGAAATTAGCAAATTTGAGGAGGGACTTGAGAAGAGCTTGTGAGTAAATTAAAATGTTCATACCAGGCTCGTGTGATATCGGATTTCTGTGTTCAAACATGGATATCGAAGCTAACAATGCTAGCTATGATATGGAATTAAAAAATCAAGATTTTGAAACTCAGCTCGAGAGACATGAAGAAATTAGCAAATTTGAGAAGGGAGTTGAGAAGAGCCCGTGAGTAAATTAAAATGGTCATACCTGGCTCGTGTGATAACGGATTTCTGTGTTCAAACATGCGTATCGAACCTAGCAATGCTAGCTATATTATGGAATTAAGAAATCAGGATTTTGAAACTCAGGTCGAGAGACATGAAGCAATTAGCAAATTTGAGGAGGGACTTGAGAAGAGCCCGTGAGTAAATTAAAATGTTCATACCTGGCTCGTGTGATATCGGATTTTTGTGTTCAAACATGCGTATCGAAGCTAACAAAGCTAGGTATGATATGGAATTAAAAAATCAAGATTTTGAAACTCAGGTCGATAGACATGAAGGAATTAGCAAATTTGAGGAGGGAGCTGAGAAGAGCCCGTGAGTAAATTAAAATGGTCATACCTGGCTCGTGTGATATCGGACTTCTGTGTTCAAAGATACGAATCGAAGGTACCAACGCTAGCTATCTTATGGAATTAAGAAATCAAGATTCTGAAACTCAGGTCGAGAGACATGAAGAAATTAGCAAATTTGAGGAGGGAGTTGAGAAGAGCGCGTGAGTAAATTAAAATGGTCATACCTGGCTCGTGTGATATCAGATTTCTGTGTTCAAACATGAGTATCGAAGCTAACCATGCTAGCTATGATATAGTATTAAAAAATCAAGATTCTGAAATTCAGGTAGAGAGACATGAAGAAATTACCAAATTTGAGGAGGGAGTTGAGAAGAGCCTCTGACTAAATGAAAATGTTCATACCAGGCTCGTGTGATATCGGATTTTTGTGTTCAAACATGGATATCGAAACTAACAATGCTAGCTATGATATGGACTTAAAAAATCAAGATTTTGAAACTCAGGTGGAGAGACATAAAGAAATTAGCAAATTTGAGAAGGGAATCGAGAAGAGCCCGTGAGTAAATGAAAATGTTCATACCTAGCTTGTGTGATATCAGATATTTGTGTTCAAACATGTGAATCGAAGCTAACAACGGTAGCTATGCAATGGAATTAAGAAATCAAGATTTTGAAACTTAGGTCGAGAGACATGAAGAAATTAGCAACTTTGAGGAGGGAGTTGAGAAGAGCCCGTGAGTAAATTAAAATGGTCATACTTGGCTCGTGTGATATCGGATTTTTGTGTTCAAACATGGATAACGAAGCTAACAAAGCTAGCTATGATATGGAATTAAAAAATCAAGATTTTGAAACTCAGGTCGATAGACATGAAGGAATTAGCAAATTTGAGGAGGGAGTTGAGAAGAGCCCGTGAGTAAATTAAAATGGTCATACCTGGCTCGTGTGATATCGGATGTTTGTGTTGAAACATGCGAATCGAAGCTAACAAAGCTAGCGATGATATGGAATTATAAAATCAAGATTTTGAAACTCAGGTCGAGAGACATGAAGAAATTAGCAAATTTTTAGGAGGGACATGAGAAGAGCCTGTGAGTAAATTAAAATGTTCATACCTGGCTCGGTTTGATATCGGATTTTTGTGTTCAAACATGCTTGAACACAAAAATTTGATATCACACGAGCCAGGTATGCCATTTTAATTTACTCACGGGCTCTTCTCAACTCCCTCCTCAAATTTGCTAATTTCTTCATGTCTCTCGACCTGAGTTTCAAAATATTGATTTTTTAATTCCATAAGATAGCTAGCTTTGTTAGCTTCGATTTGCATCTTTGAACACAAAAATCCGATATCACACGAGCCAAGTATGACCATTTTAATTTACTCACGGGCTCTTCTCAAGTCCCTCCTCAAATTTGCTAATTTCTTCATGTCTCTCGACCTGAGGTTCAAAATCTTGAATTTTTAATTCCATAAGATAGCTAGCGTTGTTATCTTCGATTCGCATCTTTGAACACAAAAATTTGATATCACACGAGCCAGGTATGCCATTTTAATTTACTCACGGGCTCTTCTCAACTCCCTCCTCAAATTTGCTAATTTCTTCATGTCTCTCGACCTGAGTTTCAAAATATTGAATTTTTAATTCCATAAGATAGCTAGCGTTGTTAGCTTCGATTCGCATCTTTGAACACAAAAATCCGATATCACACGAGCCAGGTATGACCATTTTAATTTACTCACGGGCTCTTCTCAAGGCCCTCCTCAAATTTGCTAATTCCTTCATGTCTCTCGACCTGAGGTTCAAAATCTTTATTTTTTAATTCCATGTCATAGCTAGCGTTGTTATCTTCGATTCGCATGTTTGAACACAAAAACTTGATATCACACGAGCCAGGTATGCCATTTTAATTTACTCACGGGCTCTTCTCAACTCCCTCCTCAAATTTGCTAATTTCTTCATGTCTCTCGACCTGAGTTTCAAAATATTGATTTTTTAATTCCATAAGATAGCTAGCATTGTTAGCTTCGATTCGCATCTTTGAACACAAAAATCCGATATCACACGAGCCAGGTATGACCATTTTAATTTACTCACGGGCTCTTGTCAACTCCCTCCTCAAATTTTCTAATTTCTTCATGTCTCTCGACCTGTGTTTCAAAATCTTGAATTTTTAATTCCATAAGATAGCTAGCGTTGTTAGCTTCGATTCGCATCTTTGAACACAAAAATCCGATATCACACGAGCCAGGTATGACCATTTTAATTTACTCACGGGCTCTTCTCAAGGCCCTCCTCAAATTTGCTAATTTCTTCATGTCTCTCGACCTGAGGTTCAAAATCTTGAATTTTTAATTCCATAAGATAGCTAGCGTTGTTATCTTCGATTCGCATCTTTGAACACAAAAATTTGATATCACACGAGCCAGGTATGCCATTTTAATTTACTCACGGGCTCTTCTCAACTCCCTCCTCAAATTTGCTAATTTCTTCATGTCTCTCGACCTGAGTTTCAAAATATTGAATTTTTAATTCCATAAGATAGCTAGCGTTGTTAGCTTCGATTCGCATCTTTGAACACAAAAATCCGATATCACACGAGCCAGGTATGACCATTTTAATTTACTCACGGGCTCTTCTCAAGGCCCTCCTCAAATTTGCTAATTCCTTCATGTCTCTCGACCTGAGGTTCAAAATCTTTATTTTTTAATTCCATGTCATAGCTAGCGTTGTTATCTTCGATTCGCATGTTTGAACACAAAAACTTGATATCACACGAGCCAGGTATGCCATTTTAATTTACTCACGGGCTCTTCTCAACTCCCTCCTCAAATTTGCTAATTTCTTCATGTCTCTCGACCTGAGTTTCAAAATATTGATTTTTTAATTCCATAAGATAGCTAGCATTGTTAGCTTCGATTCGCATCTTTGAACACAAAAATCCGATATCACACGAGCCAGGTATGACCATTTTAATTTACTCACGGGCTCTTGTCAACTACCTCCTCAAATTTTCTAATTTCTTCATGTCTCTCGACCTGTGTTTCAAAATCTTGAATTTTTAATTCCATAAGATAGCTAGCGTTGTTAGCTTCGATTCGCATCTTTGAACACAAAAATCCGATATCACACGAGCCAGGTATGACCATTTTAATTTACTCACGGGCTCTTCTCAAGGCCCTCCTCAAATTTGCTAATTCCTTCATGTCTCTCGACCTGAGGTTCAAAATCTTTATTTTTTAATTCCATGTCATAGCTAGCGTTGTTATCTTCGATTCGCATGTTTGAACACAAAAACTTGATATCACACGAGCCAGGTATGCCATTTTAATTTACTCACGGGCTCTTCTCAACTCCCTCCTCAAATTTGCTAATTTCTTCATGTCTCTCGACCTGAGTTTCAAAATATTGATTTTTTAATTCCATAAGATAGCTAGCATTGTTAGCTTCGATTCGCATCTTTGAACACAAAAATCCGATATCACACGAGCCAGGTATGACCATTTTAATTTACTCACGGGCTCTTGTCAACTACCTCCTCAAATTTTCTAATTTCTTCATGTCTCTCGACCTGTGTTTCAAAATCTTGAATTTTTAATTCCATAAGATAGCTAGCGTTGTTAGCTTCGATTCGCATCTTTGAACACAAAAATCCGATATCACACGAGCCAGGTATGACCATTTTAATTTACTCACGGGCTCTTCTCAAGGCCCTCCTCAAATTTGCTAATTCCTTCATGTCTCTCGACCTGAGGTTCAAAATCTTTATTTTTTAATTCCATGTCATAGCTAGCTTTGTTATCTTCGATTCGCATGTTTGAACACAAAAACTTGATATCACACGAGCCAGGTATGCCATTTTAATTTACTCACGGGCTCTTCTCAACTCCCTCCTCAAATTTGCTAATTTCTTCATGTCTCTCGACCTGAGTTTCAAAATATTGATTTTTTAATTCCTTAAGATAGCTAGCATTGTTAGCTTCGATTCGCATCTTTGAACACAAAAATCCGATATCACACGAGCCAGGTATGACCATTTTAATTTACTCACGGGCTCTTGTCAACTCCCTCCTCAAATTTTCTAATTTCTTCATGTCTCTCGACCTGAGTTTCAAAATCTTGAATTTTTAATTCCATAAGATAGCTAGCGTTGTTAGCTTCGATTCGCATCTTTGAACACAAAAATCCGATATCACACGAGCCAGGTATGACCATTTTAATTTACTCACGGGCTCTTCTCAAGGCCCTCCTCAAATTTGCTAATTCCTTCATGTCTCTCGACCTGAGGTTTAAAATCTTGATTTTTTAATTCCATGTCATAGCTAGCGTTGTTATCTTCGATTCGCATCTTTGAACACAAAAATTTGATACCACACGAGCCAGGTATGACCATTTTAATTTACTCACGGGCTCTTCTCAAGGCCCTCCTCAAATTTGCTAATTCCTTCATGTCTCTCGACCTGAGGTTCAAAATCTTTATTTTTTAATTCCATGTCATAGCTAGCGTTGTTATCTTCGATTCGCATGTTTGAACACAAAAACTTGATATCACACGAGCCAGGTATGCCATTTTAATTTACTCACGGGCTCTTCTCAACTCCCTCCTCAAATTTGCTAATTTCTTCATGTCTCTCGACCTGAGTTTCAAAATATTGATTTTTTAATTCCATAAGATAGCTAGCATTGTTAGCTTCGATTCGCATCTTTGAACACAAAAATCCGATATCACACGAGCCAGGTATAACCATTTTAATTTACTCACGGGCTCTTGTCAACTCCCTCCTCAAATTTTCTAATTTCTTCATGTCTCTCGACCTGAGTTTCAAAATCTTGAATTTTTAATTCTATAAGATAGCTAGCGTTGTTAGCTTCGATTCGCATCTTTGAACACAAAAATCCGATATCACACGAGCCAGGTATGACCATTTTAATTTACTCACGGGCTCTTCTCAAGGCCCTCCTCAAATTTGCTAATTCCTTCATGTCTCTCGACCTGAGGTTTAAAATCTTGATTTTTTAATTCCATGTCATAGCTAGCGTTGTTATCTTCGATTCGCATCTTTGAACACAAAAATTTGATATCACACGAGCCAGGTATGCCATTTTAATTTACTCACGGGCTCTTCTCAACTACCTCCTCAAATTTGCTAATTTCTTCATGTCTCTCGACCTGAGTTTCAAAATATTGATTTTTTAATTCCATAAGATAGCTAGCTTTGTTAGCTTCGATGTGCATGTTTGAACACAAAAATCCGATATCATACGAGCTAGGTATGACCATTTTAATTTACTCACGGGCTCTTCTCAAGTCCCTCCTCAAATCTGCTAATTCCTTCATGTCTCTCGACCTGAGGTTCAAAATCTTTATTTTTTAATTCAATGTCATAGCTAGCGTTGTTATCTTCGATTCGCATGTTTGAACACAAAAATTTGATATCACACGAGCCAGGTATGACCATTTTAATTTACTCACGGGCTCTTCTCAACTCCCTCCTCAAATTTGCTAATTTCTTCATGTCTCTCGACCTGAGTTTCAAAATATTGATTTTTTAATTCCATAAGATAGCTAGCTTTGTTAGCTTCGATTTGCATCTTTGAACACAAAAATCCGATATCACACGAGCCAGGTATGACCATTTTAATTTACTCACGGGCTCTTGTCAAGTCCCTCCTCAAATTTGCTAATTTCTTCATGTCTCACGACCTGAGTTTCAAAATATTGATTTTTTAATTCCATAAGATAGCTAGCGTTGTTAGCTTCGATTCGCATCTTTGAACACAAAAATCCGATATCACACGAGCCGGGTATGACAATTTTAATTTACTCACGGGCTCTTCTCAAGTCCCTCCTCAAATTTGCTAATTCCATAAGATTGCAAGCGTTATTAGCTTCGATTCGCATCTTTGAACACAAAAATCCGATATCACACGAGCCAGGTATGACCATTTTAATTTACTCATAGGCTCTTCTCAACTCCCTCCTAAAATTTGCTAATTTCTTCATGTCTCTCGACCTGAGTTTCAAAATCTTGATTTCTTAATTCCATAACATAGCTAGCATTGTTAGCTTCGATTCGCATCTTTGAACACAAAAATCCGATATCACACGAGCCAGGTATGACCATTTTAATTTACTCACGGGCTCTTGTCAACTCCCTCCTCAAATTTGCTAATTTCTTCATGTCTCTCGACCTGAGTTTCAAAATCTTGAATTTTTAATTCCATAAGATAGCTAGCGTTGTTAGCTTCGATTTGCATCTTTGAACACAAAAATCCGATATCACACGAGCCAGGTATGACCCGTTTAATTTACTCACGGGCTCTTCTCAACTACCTCCTCAAATTTGCTAATTTCTTCATGTCTCTCGACCTGAGTTTCAAAATCTTGATTTTTTAATTCCATAAGATAGCTAGCGTTGTTAGCTTCGATTCGCATCTTTGAACACAAAAATCCGATATCACACGAGCCGGGTATGACCATTTTAATTTACTCACGGGCTCTTCTCAAGTCCCTCCTCAAATTTGCTAATTCCTTCATGTCTCTCGACCTGAGTTGCAAAATCTTGATTTTTTAATTCCATGTCATAGCTAGGGTTGTGAGCTTCGATACGCATGTTTGAACACAAAAATCCGATATCACATGAGCCAGGTATGAGCATTTTAATTTACTCACGGGCACTTGTCAACTCCCTCCTCAAATTTGCTAATTTCTTCATGTCTCTCGACCTGAGTTTCAAAATCTTGATTTTTTAATTCCATAAGATACCTAGCTTTGTTAGCTTCGATTCACATCTTTGAACACAAAAATCCGATATCACACGAGCCAGGTATGACCATTTTAATTTACTCACGGGCTCTTGTCAACTACCTCCTCAAATTTGCTAATTTCTTCATGTCTCTCGACCTGAGTTGCAAAATCTTGATTTTTTAATTCCATGTCATAGCTAGGGTTGTGAGCTTCGATACCCATGTTTGAACACAAAAATCCGATATCACATGAGCCAGGTATGAGCATTTTAATTTACTCACGGGCACTTGTCAACTCCCTCCTCAAATTTGCTAATTTCTTCATGTCTTTCGACCTGAGTTTCAAAATCTTGATTTTTTAATTCCATATGATACCTAGCGTTGTTAGCTTCGATTCGCATCTTTGAACACAAAAATCCGATATCACACGAGCCAGGTATGACCATTTTAATTTACTCACGGGCTCTTGTCAACTCCCTCCTCAAATTTGCTAATTTCTTCATGTCTCACGACCTGAGTTTCAAAATCTTGATTTCTTAATTCCATAAGATTGCAAGCGTTGTTAGCTTCGATTCGCATCTTTGAACACAAAAATCCGATATGACACGAGCCAAGTATGACCATTTTAATTTACTCACGGGCTCTTCTCAAGTCCCTCCTCAAATTTGCTAATTCCTTCATGTCTCTTGACCTGAGTTTCAAAATATTGATTTTTTAATTCCATAAGATAGCTAGCTTTGTTAGCTTCGATTTGCATCTTTGAACACAGAAATCCGATATCACACGAGCCAGGTATGACCATTTTAATTTACTCACGGGCTCTTGTCAAGTCCCTCCTCAAATTTGCTAATTTCTTCATGTCTCACGACCTGAGTTTCAAAATCTTGATTTCTTAATTCCATAAGATTGCAAGCGTTGTTAGCTTCGATTCGCATCTTTGAACACAAAAATCCGATATCACACGAGCCAGGTATGACCATTTTAATTTACTCACGGGCTCTTGTCAACTACCTCCTCAAATTTTCTAATTTCTTCATGTCTCTCGACCTGTGTTTCAAAATCTTGAATTTTTAATTCCATAAGATAGCTAGCGTTGTTAGCTTCGATTCGCATCTTTGAACACAAAAATCCGATATCACACGAGCCGGGTATGACCATTTTAATTTACTCACGGGCTCTTCTCAAGGCCCTCCTCAAATTTGCTAATTCCTTCATGTCTCTCGACCTGAGGTTCAAAATCTTTATTTTTTAATTCCATGTCATAGCTAGGGTTGTGAGCTTCGATACGCATGTTTGAACACAAAAATCCGATATCACATGAGCCAGGTATGAGCATTTTAATTTACTCACGGGCACTTGTCAACTCCCTCCTCAAATTTGCTAATTTCTTCATGTCTCTCGACCTGAGTTTCAAAATCTTGATTTTTTAATTCCATAAGATACCTAGCTTTGTTAGCTTCGATTCACATCTTTGAACACAAAAATCCGATATCACACGAGCCAGGTATGACCATTTTAATTTACTCACGGGCTCTTGTCAACTACCTCCTCAAATTTGCTAATTTCTTCATGTCTCTCGACCTGAGTTGCAAAATCTTGATTTTTTAATTCCATGTCATAGCTAGGGTTGTGAGCTTCGATACCCATGTTTGAACACAAAAATCCGATATCACATGAGCCAGGTATGAGCATTTTAATTTACTCACGGGCACTTGTCAACTCCCTCCTCAAATTTGCTAATTTCTTCATGTCTTTTGACCTGAGTTTCAAAATCTTGATTTTTTAATTCCATATGATACCTAGCGTTGTTAGCTTCGATTCGCATCTTTGAACACAAAAATCCGATATCACACGAGCCAGGTATGACCATTTTAATTTACTCACGGGCTCTTGTCAACTCCCTCCTCAAATTTGCTAATTTCTTCATGTCTCACGACCTGAGTTTCAAAATCTTGATTTCTTAATTCCATAAGATTGCAAGCGTTGTTAGCTTCGATTCGCATCTTTGAACACAAAAATCCGATATGACACGAGCCAAGTATGACCATTTTAATTTACTCACGGGCTCTTCTCAAGTCCCTCCTCAAATTTGCTAATTCCTTCATGTCTCTTGACCTGAGTTTCAAAATATTGATTTTTTAATTCCATAAGATAGCTAGCTTTGTTAGCTTCGATTTGCATCTTTGAACACAGAAATCCGATATCACACGAGCCAGGTATGACCATTTTAATTTACTCACGGGCTCTTGTCAAGTCCCTCCTCAAATTTGCTAATTTCTTCATGTCTCACGACCTGAGTTTCAAAATCTTGATTTCTTAATTCCATAAGATTGCAAGCGTTGTTAGCTTCGATTCGCATCTTTGAACACAAAAATCCGATATCACACGAGCCAGGTATGACCATTTTAATTTACTCACAGGCTCTTCTCAACTCCCTCCTAAAATTTGCTAATTTCTTCATGTCTCTCGACCTGACTTTCAAAATCTTGATTTCTTAATTCCATAACATAGCTAGCATTGTTAGCTTCGATTCGCATCTTTGAACACAAAAATCCGATATCACACGAGCCAGGTATGACCATTTTAATTTACTCACGGGCTCTTGTCAACTCCCTCCTCAAATTTGCTAATTTCTTCATGTCTCTCGACCTGAGTTTCAAAATCTTGAATTTTTAATTCCATAAGATAGCTAGCGTTGTTAGCTTCGATTTGCATCTTTGAACACAAAAATCCGATATCACACGAGCCAGGTATGACCCGTTTAATTTACTCACGGGCTCTTCTCAACTACCTCCTCAAATTTGCTAATTTCTTCATGTCTCTCGACCTGAGTTTCAAAATCTTGATTTTTTAATTCCATAAGATAGCTAGCGTTGTTAGCTTCGATTCGCATCTTTGAACACAAAAATCCGATATCACACGAGCCGGGTATGACAATTTTAATTTACTCACGGGCTCTTCTCAAGTCCCTCCTCAAATTTGCTAATTCCTTCATGTCTCTCGACCTGAGTTGCAAAATCTTGATTTTTTAATTCCATGTCATAGCTAGGGTTGTGAGCTTCGATACGCATGTTTGAACACAAAAATCCGATATCACATGAGCCAGGTATGAGCATTTTAATTTACTCACGGGCACTTGTCAACTCCCTCCTCAAATTTGCTAATTTCTTCATGTCTCTCGACCTGAGTTTCAAAATCTTGATTTCTTAATTCCATAAGATACCTAGCTTTGTTAGCTTCGATTCACATCTTTGAACACAAAAATCCGATATCACACGAGCCAGGTATGACCATTTTAATTTACTCACGGGCTCTTGTCAACTACCTCCTCAAATTTGCTAATTTCTTCATGTCTCTCGACCTGAGTTTCAAAATCTTGATTTCTTAATTCCATAACATAGCTCGCATTGTTAGCTTCGATTTGCATCTTTGAACACAAAAATCCGATATGACACGAGCCAAGTATGACCATTTTAATTTACTCACGGGCTCTTCTCAAGTCCCTCCTCAAATTTGCTAATTCCTTCATGTCTCTTGACCTGAGTTTCAAAATATTGATTTTTTAATTCCATAAGATAGCTAGCTTTGTTAGCTTCGATTTGCGTCTTTGAACACAAAAATCCGATATCACACGAGCCAGGTATGACCATTTTAATTTACTCACGGGCTCTTGTCAAGTCCCTCCTCAAATTTGCTAATTTCTTCATGTCTCACGACCTGAGTTTCAAAATCTTGATTTCTTAATTCCATAAGATTGCAAGCGTTGTTAGCTTCGATTCGCATCTTTGAACACAAAAATCCGATATCACACGAGCCAGGTATGACCATTTTAATTTACTCACAGGCTCTTCTCAACTCCCTCCTAAAATTTGCTAATTTCTTCATGTCTCTCGACCTGAGTTTCAAAATCTTGATTTCTTAATTCCATAACATAGCTAGCATTGTTAGCTTCGATTCGCATCTTTGAACACAAAAATCCGATATCACACGAGCCAGGTATGACCATTTTAATTTACTCACGGGCTCTTGTCAACTCCCTCCTCAAATTTGCTAATTTCTTCATGTCTCTCGACCTGAATTTCAAAATCTTGAATTTTTAATTCCATAAGATAGCTAGCGTTGTTAGCTTCGATTTGCACCTTTGAACACAAAAATCCGATATCACACGAGCCAGGTATGACCCGTTTAATTTACTCACGGGCTCTTCTCAACTACCTCCTCAAATTTGCTAATTTCTTCATGTCTCTCGACCTGAGTTTCAAAATCTTGACTTTTTAATTCCATAAGATAGGTAGCGTTCTTAGCTTCGATTCGCATCTTTGAACACAAAAATCCGATATCACACGAGCTAGGTATGACCATTTTAATTTACTCACGGGCTCTTCTCAAGTCCCTCCTCAAAATTGCTAATTCCTTCATGTCTCTTGACCTGAGTTTCAAAATCTTGTTTTCTTAATTCCATAAGATAGGTAGCGTTCTTAGCTTCGATTCGCATCTTTGAACACAAAAATCCGATATCACACGAGCTAGGTATGACCATTTTAATTTACTCACGGGCTCTTCTCAAGTCCCTCCTCAAAATTGCTAATTCCTTCATGTCTCTTGACCTGAGTTTCAAAATCTTGTTTTCTTAATTCCATAAGATAGGTAGCGTTCTTAGCTTCGATTCGCATCTTTGAACACAAAAATCCGATATCACACGAGCTAGGTATGACCATTTTAATTTACTCACGGGCTCTTCTCAACTCCCTCCTCAAATTTGCTAATTTCTTCATGTCTCTCGACCTGAGTTTCAAAATATTGAATTTTTAATTCCATAAGATAGCTAGCGTTGTTAGCTTCGATTCGCATCTTTGAACACAAAAATCCGATATCACACGAGCCAGGTATGACCATTTTAATTTACTCACGGGCTCTTCTCAAGGCCCTCCTCAAATTTGCTAATTCCTTCATGTCTCTCGACCTGAGGTTCAAAATCTTTATTTTTTAATTCCATGTCATAGCTAGCGTTGTTATCTTCGATTCGCATGTTTGAACACAAAAACTTGATATCACACGAGCCAGGTATGCCATTTTAATTTACTCACGGGCTCTTCTCAACTCCCTCCTCAAATTTGCTAATTTCTTCATGTCTCTCGACCTGAGTTTCAAAATATTGATTTTTTAATTCCATAAGATAGCTAGCATTGTTAGCTTCGATTCGCATCTTTGAACACAAAAATCCGATATCACACGAGCCAGGTATGACCATTTTAATTTACTCACGGGCTCTGGTCAACTCCCTCCTCAAATTTTCTAATTTCTTCATGTCTCTCGACCTGTGTTTCAAAATCTTGAATTTTTAATTCCATAAGATAGCTAGCGTTGTTAGCTTCGATTCGCATCTTTGAACACAAAAATCCGATATCACACGAGCCGGGTATGACCATTTTAATTTACTCACGGGCTCTTCTCAACTCCCTCCTCAAATTTGCTAATTCCTTCATGTCTCTCGACCTGAGTTGCAAAATCTTGATTTTTTAATTCCATGTCATAGCTAGGGTTGTGAGCTTCGATACGCATGTTTGAACACAAAAATCCGATATCACATGAGCCAGGTATGAGCATTTTAATTTACTCACGGGCACTTGTCAACTCCCTCCTCAAATTTGCTAATTTCTTCATGTCTCTCGACCTGAGTTTCAAAATCTTGATTTTTTAATTCCATAAGATATCTAGCTTTGTTAGCTTCGATTCATATCTTTGAACACAAAAATCCGATATCACACGAGCCAGGTATGACCATTTTAATTTACTCACGGGCTCTTGTCAACTACCTCCTCAAATTTGCTAATTTCTTCATGTCTCTCGACCTGAGTTTCAAAATCTTGATTTCTTAATTCCATAACATAGCTAGCATTGTTAGCTTCGATTTGCATCTTTAAACACAAAAATCCGATATGACACGAGCCAAGTATGACCATTTTAATTTACTCACGGGCTCTTCTCAAGTCCCTCCTCAAATTTGCTAATTCCTTCATGTCTCTCCACCTGAGGTTCAAAATCTTGATTTTTTAATTCCATGTCATAGCTAGCGTTGTTATCTTCGATTCGCATGTTTGAACACAAAAATTTGATATCACACGAGCCAGGTATGACCATTTTAATTTACTCACGGGCTTTTCTCAACTCCCTCCTCAAATTTGCTAATTTCTTCATGTCTCTCGACCTGAGTTTCAAAATATTGATTTCTTAATTCCATAAGATAGCTAGCTTTGTTAGCTTCGATTTGCATCTTTGAACACAAAAATCCGATATCACACGAGCCAGGTATGACCATTTTAATTTACTCACGGGCTCTTGTCAACTCCCTCCTCAAATTTGCTAATTTCTTCATGTCTCACGACCTGAGTTTCAAAATCTTGATTTCTTAATTCCATAAGATTGCAAGCGTTGTTAGCTTCGATTCGCATCTTTGAACACAAAAATCCGATATCACACGAGCCAGGTATGACCATTTTAATTTACTCACAGGCTCTTCTCAAGTCCCTCCTAAAATTTGCTAATTTCTTCATGTCTCTCGACCTGAGTTTCAAAATCTTGATTTCTTAATTCCATAACATAGCTAGCATTGTTAGCTTCGATTCGCATCTTTGAACACAAAAATCCGATATCACACGAGACAGGTATGACCATTTTAATTTACTCACGGGCTCTTGTCAACTCCCTCCTCAAATTTGCTAATTTCTTCATGTCTCTCGACCTGAGTTTCAAAATCTTGATTTCTTAATTCCATAACATAGCTAGCATTGTTAGCTTCGATTCGCATCTTTGAACACAAAAATCCGATATCACACGAGCCAGGTATGACCATTTTAATTTACTCACGGGCTCTTGTCAACTCCCTCCTCAAATTTGCTAATTTCTTCATGTCTCTCGACCTGAGTTTCAAAATCTTGAATTTTTAATTCCATAAGATAGCTAGCGTTGTTAGCTTCGATTTGCACCTTTGAACACAAAAATCCGATATCACACGAGCCAGGTATGACCCGTTTAATTTACTCACGGGCTCTTCTCAACTACCTCCTCAAATTTGCTAATTTCTTCATGTCTCTCGACCTGAGTTTCAAAATCTTGATTTTTTAATTCCATAAGATAGCTAGCGTTGTTAGCTTCGATTCGCATCTTTGAACACAAAAATCCGATATCACACGAGCCGGGTATGACCATTTTAATTTACTCACGGGCTCTTCTCAACTCCCTCCTCAAATTTGCTAATTCCTTCATGTCTCTCGACCTGAGTTGCAAAATCTTGATTTTCTAATTCCATATCATAGCTAGCATTGTTATCTTCGATAGGCATCTTTGAACACAAAAATCCGATATCACACGAGCCAGGTATGACCATTTTAATTTACTCACGGGCACTTGTCAACTCCCTCCTCAAATTTGCTAATTTCTTCATGTCTCTCGACCTGAGTTTCAAAATCTTGATTTTTTAATTCCATAAGATATCTAGCTTTGTTAGCTTCGATTCATATCTTTGAACACAAAAATCCGATATCACACGAGCCAGGTATGACCGTTTTAATTTACTCACGGGCTCTTCTCAACTACCTCCTCAAATTTGCTAATTTCTTCATGTCTCTCGACCTGAGTTACAAAATCTTGATTTTTTAATTCCATAAGATAGCTAGCGTTGTTAGCTTCGATTCGCATCTTTGAACACAAAAATCCGATATCACACGAGCCGGGTATGACCATTTTAATTTACTCACGGGCTCTTCTCAAGTCCCTCCTCAAATTTGCTAATTCCTTCATGTCTCTCGACCTGAGTTGCAAAATCTTGATTTTTTAATTCCTTCATGTCTCTCGACCTGGGTTGTGAGCTTCGATACGCATGTTTGAACACAAAAATCCGATATCATATGAGCCAGGTATGAGCATTTTAATTTACTCACGGGCACTTGTCAACTCCCTCCTCAAATTTGCTAATTTCTTCATGTCTCTCGACCTGAGTTTCAAAATCTTGATTTTTTAATTCCATAAGATACCTAGCGTTGTTAGCTTCGATTCACATCTTTGAACACAAAAATCCGATATCACACGAGCCAGGTATGACCATTTTAATTTACTCACGGGCTCTTCTCAACTCCCTCCTCAAATTTGCTAATTTCTTCATGTCTCTCGACCTGAGTTTCAAAATATTGATTTTTTAATTCCATAAGATAGCTAGCATTGTTAGCTTCGATTCGCATCTTTGAACACAAAAATCCGATATCACACGAGCCAGGTATGACCATTTTTATTTACTCACGGGCTCTTGTCAACTCCCTCCTCAAATTTTCTAATTTCTTCATGTCTCTCGACCTGAGTTTCAAAATCTTGAATTTTTAATTCCATAAGATAGCTAGCGTTGTTAGCTTCGATTCGCATCTTTGAACACAAAAATCCGATATCACACGAGCCAGGTATGACCATTTTAATTTACTCACGGGCTCTTCTCAAGGCCCTCCTCAAATTTGCTAATTCCTTCATGTCTCTCGACCTGAGGTTTAAAATCTTGATTTTTTAATTCCATGTCATAGCTAGCGTTGTTATCTTCGATTCGCATCTTTGAACACAAAAATTTGATATCACACGAGCCAGGTATGCCATTTTAATTTACTCACGGGCTCTTCTCAACTACCTCCTCAAATTTGCTAATTTCTTCATGTCTCTCGACCTGAGTTTCAAAATATTGATTTTTTAATTCCATAAGATAGCTAGCATTGTTAGCTTCGATTCGCATCTTTGAACACAAAAATCCGATATCACACGAGCCAGGTATGACCATTTTTATTTACTCACGGGCTCTTGTCAACTCCCTCCTCAAATTTTCTAATTTCTTCATGTCTCTCGACCTGAGTTTCAAAATCTTGAATTTTTAATTCCATAAGATAGCTAGCGTTGTTAGCTTCGATTCGCATCTTTGAACACAAAAATCCGATATCACACGAGCCAGGTATGACCATTTTAATTTACTCACGGGCTCTTCTCAAGGCCCTCCTCAAATTTGCTAATTCCTTCATGTCTCTCGACCTGAGGTTTAAAATCTTGATTTTTTAATTCCATGTCATAGCTAGCGTTGTTATCTTCGATTCGCATCTTTGAACACAAAAATTTGATATCACACGAGCCAGGTATGCCATTTTAATTTACTCACGGGCTCTTCTCAACTACCTCCTCAAATTTGCTAATTTCTTCATGTCTCTCGACCTGAGTTTCAAAATATTGATTTTTTAATTCCATAAGATAGCTAGCTTTGTTAGCTTCGATTTGCATGTTTGAACACAAAAATCCGATATCACACGAGCCAGGTATGACCATTTTAATTTACTCACGGGCTCTTCTCAAGTCCCTCCTCAAATTTGCTAATTCCTTCATGTCTCTCAACCTGAGGTTCAAAATCTTGATTTTTTAATTCAATGTCATAGCTAGCGTTGTTATCTTCGATTCGCATGTTTGAACACAAAAATTTGATATCACACGAGCCAGGTATGACCATTTTAATTTACTCACGGGCTCTTCTCAACTCCCTCCTCAAATTTGCTAATTTCTTCATGTCTCTCGACCTGAGTTTCAAAATATTAATTTTTTAATTCCATAAGATAGCTAGCTTTGTTAGCTTCGATTTGCATCTTTGAACACAAATATCCGATATCACACGAGCCAGGTATGACCATTTTAATTTACTCACGGGCTCTTGTTAAGTCCCTCCTCAAATTTGCTAATTTCTTCATGTCTCACGACCTGAGTTTCAAAATCTTGATTTCTTAATTCCATAAGATTGCAAGCGTTGTTAGCTTCGATTCGCATCTTTGAACACAAAAATCCGATATCACACGAGCCAGGTATGACCATTTTAATTTACTCACAGGCTCTTCTCAACTCCCTCCTAAAATTTGCTAATTTCTTCATGTCTCTCGACCTGAGTTTCCAAATCTTGATTTTTAAATTCAATAAGATAGCTAGCTTTGTTAGCTTCGATTTGCATGTTTGATCACAAAAATCCATTATCACACGAGCCAGGTATGAACATTTTAATTTCGTCACGGGCTCTTCTCAAGTCCCTCCTAAAATTTGCTAATTTCTTCATGTCTCTCGACCTGAGTTTCAAAATCTTGATTTTTTAATTCCATACGATAGCTAGCGTTGTTAGCTTCGATTCGCATCTTTGAACACAAAAATCCGATATCACACGAGCCAGGTATGACCCGTTTAATTTACTCACGGGCTCTTTTCAACTACCTCCTCAAATTTGCTAATTTCTTCATGTCTCTCGACCTGAGTTTCAAAATCTTGATTTTTTAATTCCATAAGATAGCTAGCGTTGTTAGCTTCGATTCGCATCTTTGAACACAAAAATCCGATATCACACGAGCCGGGTATGACCATTTTAATTTACTCACGGGCTCTTCTCAAGTCCCTCCTCAAATTTGCTAATTCCTTCATGTCTCTCGACCTGAGTTGCAAAATCTTGATTTTTTAATTCCATGTCATAGCTAGGGTTGTGAGCTTCGATACGCATGTTTGAACACAAAAATCCGATATCACATGAGCCAGGTATGAGCATTTTAATTTACTCACGGGCACTTGTCAACTCCCTCCTCAAATTTGCTAATTTCTTCATGTCTCTCGACCTGAGTTTCAAAATCTTGATTTTTTAATTCCATAAGATACCTAGCTTTGTTAGCTTCGATTCACATCTTTGAACACAAAAATCCGATATCACACGAGCCAGGTATGACCATTTTAATTTACTCACGGGCTCTTGTCAACTACCTCCTCAAATTTGCTAATTTCTTCATGTCTCTCGACCTGAGTTTCAAAATCTTGATTTCTTAATTCCATAACATAGCTAGCATTGTTAGCTTCGATTTGCATCTTTGAACACAAAAATCCGATATGACACGAGCCAAGTATGACCATTTTAATTTACTCACGGGCTCTTCTCAAGTCCCTCCTCAAATTTGCTAATTCCTTCATGTCTCTCGACCTGAGTTTCAAAATATTGATTTTTTAATTCCATAAGATAGCTAGCTTTGTTAGCTTCGATTTGCATCTTTGAACACAAAAATCCGATATCACACGAGCCAGGTATGACCATTTTAATTTACTCACGGGCTCTTGTCAAGTCCCTCCTCAAATTTGCTAATTTCTTCATGTCTCACGACCTGAGTTTCAAAATCTTGATTTCTTAATTCCATAAGATTGCAAGCGTTGTTAGCTTCGATTCGCATCTTTGAACACAAAAATCCGATATCACACGAGCCAGGTATGACCATTTTAATTTACTCACAGGCTCTTCTCAACTCCCTCCTAAAATTTGCTAATTTCTTCATGTCTGTCGACCTGAGTTTCAAAATCTTGATTTCTTAATTCCATAACATAGCTAGCATCGTTAGCTTCGATTCGCATCTTTGAACACAAAAATCCGATATCACACGAGCCAGGTATGACCCGTTTAATTTACTCACGGGCTCTTTTCAACTACCTCCTCAAATTTGCTAATTTCTTCATGTCTCTCGACCTGAGTTTCAAAATCTTGATTTTTTAATTCCATAAGATAGCTAGCGTTGTTAGCTTCGATTCGCATCTTTGAACACAAAAATCCGATATCACACGAGCCGGGTATGACCATTTTAATTTACTCACGGGCTCTTCTCAAGTCCCTCCTCAAATTTGCTAATTCCTTCATGTCTCTCGACCTGAGTTGCAAAATCTTGATTTTTTAATTCCATGTCATAGCTAGGGTTGTGAGCTTCGATACGCATGTTTGAACACAAAAATCCGATATCACATGAGCCAGGTATGAGCATTTTAATTTACTCACGGGCACTTGTCAACTCCCTCCTCAAATTTGCTAATTTCTTCATGTCTCTCGACCTGAGTTTCAAAATCTTGATTTTTTAATTCCATAAGATACCTAGCTTTGTTAGCTTCGATTCACATCTTTGAACACAAAAATCCGATATCACACGAGCCAGGTATGACCATTTTAATTTACTCACGGGCTCTTGTCAACTACCTCCTCAAATTTGCTAATTTCTTCATGTCTCTCGACCTGAGTTTCAAAATCTTGATTTCTTAATTCCATAACATAGCTAGCATTGTTAGCTTCGATTTGCATCTTTGAACACAAAAATCCGATATGACACGAGCCAAGTATGACCATTTTAATTTACTCACGGGCTCTTCTCAAGTCCCTCCTCAAATTTGCTAATTCCTTCATGTCTCTCGACCTGAGTTTCAAAATATTGATTTTTTAATTCCATAAGATAGCTAGCTTTGTTAGCTTCGATTTGCATCTTTGAACACAAAAATCCGATATCACACGAGCCAGGTATGACCATTTTAATTTACTCACGGGCTCTTGTCAAGTCCCTCCTCAAATTTGCTAATTTCTTAATGTCTCACGACCTGAGTTTCAAAATCTTGATTTCTTAATTCCATAAGATTGCAAGCGTTGTTAGCTTCGATTCGCATCTTTGAACACAAAAATCCGATATCACACGAGCCAGGTATGACCATTTTAATTTACTCACAGGCTCTTCTCAACTCCCTCCTAAAATTTGCTAATTTCTTCATGTCTGTCGACCTGAGTTTCAAAATCTTGATTTCTTAATTCCATAACATAGCTAGCATCGTTAGCTTCGATTCGCATCTTTGAACACAAAAATCCGATATCACACGAGCCAGGTATGACCATTTTAATTTACTCACGGGCTCTTGTCAACTCCCTCCTCAAATTTGCTAATTTCTTCATGTCTGTCGACCTGAGTTTCAAAATCTTGATTTCTTAATTCCATAACATAGCTAGCATCGTTAGCTTCGATTTGCATCTTTGAACACAAAAATCCGATATCACACGAGCCAGGTATGACCCGTTTAATTTACTCACGGGCTCTTTTCAACTACCTCCTCAAATTTGCTAATTTCTTCATGTCTCTCGACCTGAGTTTCAAAATCTTGATTTTTTAATTCCATAAGATAGCTAGCGTTGTTAGCTTCGATTCGCATCTTTGAACACAAAAATCCGATATCACACGAGCCGGGTATGACCATTTTAATTTACTCACGGGCTCTTCTCAAGTCCCTCCTCAAATTTGCTAATTCCTTCATGTCTCTCGACCTGAGTTGCAAAATCTTGATTTTTTAATTCCATGTCATAGCTAGGGTTGTGAGCTTCGATACGCATGTTTGAACACAAAAATCCGATATCACATGAGCCAGGTATGACCATTTTAATTTACTCACGGGCTCTTGTCAACTACCTCCTCAAATTTGCTAATTTCTTCATGTCTCTCGACCTGAGTTTCAAAATCTTGATTTCTTAATTCCATAACATAGCTAGCATTGTTAGCTTCGATTTGCATCTTTGAACACAAAAATCCGATATGACACGAGCCAAGTATGACCATTTTAATTTACTCACGGGCTCTTCTCAAGTCCCTCCTCAAATTTGCTAATTCCTTCATGTCTCTCGACCTGAGTTTCAAAATATTGATTTTTTAATTCCATAAGATAGCTAGCTTTGTTAGCTTCGATTTGCATCTTTGAACACAAAAATCCGATATCACACGAGCCAGGTATGACCATTTTAATTTACTCACGGGCTCTTGTCAAGTCCCTCCTCAAATTTGCTAATTTCTTCATGTCTCACGACCTGAGTTTCAAAATCTTGATTTCTTAATTCCATAAGATTGCAAGCGTTGTTAGCTTCGATTCGCATCTTTGAACACAAAAATCCGATATCACACGAGCCAGGTATGACCATTTTAATTTACTCACAGGCTCTTCTCAACTCCCTCCTAAAATTTGCTAATTTCTTCATGTCTGTCGACCTGAGTTTCAAAATCTTGATTTCTTAATTCCATAACATAGCTAGCATCGTTAGCTTCGATTCGCATCTTTGAACACAAAAATCCGATATCACACGAGCCAGGTATGACCCGTTTAATTTACTCACGGGCTCTTTTCAACTACCTCCTCAAATTTGCTAATTTCTTCATGTCTCTCGACCTGAGTTTCAAAATCTTGATTTTTTAATTCCATAAGATAGCTAGCGTTGTTAGCTTCGATTCGCATCTTTGAACACAAAAATCCGATATCACACGAGCCGGGTATGACCATTTTAATTTACTCACGGGCTCTTCTCAAGTCCCTCCTCAAATTTGCTAATTCCTTCATGTCTCTCGACCTGAGTTGCAAAATCTTGATTTTTTAATTCCATGTCATAGCTAGGGTTGTGAGCTTCGATACGCATGTTTGAACACAAAAATCCGATATCACATGAGCCAGGTATGAGCATTTTAATTTACTCACGGGCACTTGTCAACTCCCTCCTCAAATTTGCTAATTTCTTCATGTCTCTCGACCTGAGTTTCAAAATCTTGATTTTTTAATTCCATAAGATACCTAGCTTTGTTAGCTTCGATTCACATCTTTGAACACAAAAATCCGATATCACACGAGCCAGGTATGACCATTTTAATTTACTCACGGGCTCTTGTCAACTACCTCCTCAAATTTGCTAATTTCTTCATGTCTCTCGACCTGAGTTTCAAAATCTTGATTTCTTAATTCCATAACATAGCTAGCATTGTTAGCTTCGATTTGCATCTTTGAACACAAAAATCCGATATGACACGAGCCAAGTATGACCATTTTAATTTACTCACGGGCTCTTCTCAAGTCCCTCCTCAAATTTGCTAATTCCTTCATGTCTCTCGACCTGAGTTTCAAAATATTGATTTCTTAATTCCATAACATAGCTAGCATTGTTAGCTTCGATTTGCATCTTTGAACACAAAAATCCGATATGACACGAGCCAAGTATGACCATTTTAATTTACTCACGGGCTCTTCTCAAGTCCCTCCTCAAATTTGCTAATTCCTTCATGTCTCTCGACCTGAGTTTCAAAATATTGATTTTTTAATTCCATAAGATAGCTAGCTTTGTTAGCTTCGATTTGCATCTTTGAACACAAAAATCCGATATCACACGAGCCAGGTATGACCATTTTAATTTACTCACGGGCTCTTGTCAACTCCCTCCTCAAATTTGCTAATTTCTTCATGTCTCTCGACCTGAGTTTCAAAATCTTGATTTTTTAATTCCATAAGATACCTAGCTTTGTTAGCTTCGATTCACATCTTTGAACACAAAAATCCGATATCACACGAGCCAGGTATGACCATTTTAATTTACTCACGGGCTCTTGTCAACTACCTCCTCAAATTTGCTAATTTCTTCATGTCTCTCGACCTGAGTTTCAAAATCTTGATTTCTTAATTCCATAACATAGCTAGCATTGTTAGCTTCGATTTGCATCTTTGAACACAAAAATCCGATATGACACGAGCCAAGTATGACCATTTTAATTTACTCACGGGCTCTTCTCAAGTCCCTCCTCAAATTTGCTAATTCCTTCATGTCTCTCGACCTGAGTTTCAAAATATTGATTTTTTAATTCCATAAGATAGCTAGCTTTGTTAGCTTCGATTTGCATCTTTGAACACAAAAATCCGATATCACACGAGCCAGGTATGACCATTTTAATTTACTCACGGGCTCTTGTCAAGTCCCTCCTCAAATTTGCTAATTTCTTCATGTCTCACGACCTGAGTTTCAAAATCTTGATTTCTTAATTCCATAAGATTGCAAGCGTTGTTAGCTTCGATTCGCATCTTTGAACACAAAAATCCGATATCACACGAGCCAGGTATGACCATTTTAATTTACTCACAGGCTCTTCTCAACTCCCTCCTAAAATTTGCTAATTTCTTCATGTCTGTCGACCTGAGTTTCAAAATCTTGATTTCTTAATTCCATAACATAGCTAGCATCGTTAGCTTCGATTCGCATCTTTGAACACAAAAATCCGATATCACACGAGCCAGGTATGACCATTTTAATTTACTCACGGGCTCTTGTCAACTCCCTCCTCAAATTTGCTAATTTCTTCATGTCTCTCGACCTGAGTTTCAAAATCTTGAATTTTTAATTCCATAAGATAGCTAGCGTTGTTAGCTTCGATTTGCATCTTTGAACACAAAAATCCGATATCACACGAGCCAGGTATGACCCGTTTAATTTACTCACGGGCTCTTCTCAAGTCCCTCCTCAAATTGGCTAATTCCTTCATGTCTCTCGACCTGAGTTTCAAAATCTTGATTTTTTAATTCCGTAAGATACCTAGCTTTGTTAGCTTCGATTCACATCTTTGAACACAAAAATCCGATATCACACGAGCCAGGTATGACCATTTTAATTTACTCACGGGCTCTTGTCAACTACCTCCTCAAATTTGCTAATTTCTTCATGTCTCTCGACCTGAGTTTCAAAATCTTGATTTCTTAATTCCATAACATAGCTAGCATTGTTAGCTTCGATTTGCATCTTTGAACACAAAAATCCGATATGACACGAGCCAAGTATGACCATTTTAATTTACTCACGGGCTCTTCTCAAGTCCCTCCTCAAATTTGCTAATTCCTTCATGTCTCTCGACCTGAGTTTCAAAATATTGATTTTTTAATTCCATAAGATAGCTAGCTTTGTTAGCTTCGATTTGCATCTTTGAACACAAAAATCCGATATCACACGAGCCAGGTATGACCATTTTAATTTACTCACGGGCTCTTGTCAAGTCCCTCCTCAAATTTGCTAATTTCTTCATGTCTCACGACCTGAGTTTCAAAATCTTGATTTCTTAATTCCATAAGATTGCAAGCGTTGTTAGCTTCGATTCGCATCTTTGAACACAAAAATCCGATATCACACGAGCCAGGTATGACCATTTTAATTTACTCACAGGCTCTTCTCAACTCCCTCCTAAAATTTGCTAATTTCTTCATGTCTGTCGACCTGAGTTTCAAAATCTTGATTTCTTAATTCCATAACATAGCTAGCATCGTTAGCTTCGATTCGCATCTTTGAACACAAAAATCCGATATCACACGAGCCAGGTATGACCCGTTTAATTTACTCACGGGCTCTTTTCAACTACCTCCTCAAATTTGCTAATTTCTTCATGTCTCTCGACCTGAGTTTCAAAATCTTGATTTTTTAATTCCATAAGATAGCTAGCGTTGTTAGCTTCGATTCGCATCTTTGAACACAAAAATCCGATATCACACGAGCCGGGTATGACCATTTTAATTTACTCACGGGCTCTTCTCAAGTCCCTCCTCAAATTTGCTAATTCCTTCATGTCTCTCGACCTGAGTTGCAAAATCTTGATTTTTTAATTCCATGTCATAGCTAGGGTTGTGAGCTTCGATACGCATGTTTGAACACAAAAATCCGATATCACATGAGCCAGGTATGAGCATTTTAATTTACTCACGGGCACTTGTCAACTCCCTCCTCAAATTTGCTAATTTCTTCATGTCTCTCGACCTGAGTTTCAAAATCTTGATTTTTTAATTCCATAAGATACCTAGCTTTGTTAGCTTCGATTCACATCTTTGAACACAAAAATCCGATATCACACGAGCCAGGTATGACCATTTTAATTTACTCACGGGCTCTTGTCAACTACCTCCTCAAATTTGCTAATTTCTTCATGTCTCTCGACCTGAGTTTCAAAATCTTGATTTCTTAATTCCATAACAGAGCTAGCATTGTTAGCTTCGATTTGCATCTTTGAACACAAAAATCCGATATGACACGAGCCAAGTATGACCATTTTAATTTACTCACGGGCTCTTCTCAAGTCCCTCCTCAAATTTGCTAATTCCTTCATGTCTCTCGACCTGAGTTTCAAAATATTGATTTCTTAATTCCATAACATAGCTAGCATTGTTAGCTTCGATTTGCATCTTTGAACACAAAAATCCGATATGACACGAGCCAAGTATGACCATTTTAATTTACTCACGGGCTCTTCTCAAGTCCCTCCTCAAATTTGCTAATTCCTTCATGTCTCTCGACCTGAGTTTCAAAATATTGATTTTTTAATTCCATAAGATAGCTAGCTTTGTTAGCTTCGATTTGCATCTTTGAACACAAAAATCCGATATCACACGAGCCAGGTATGACCATTTTAATTTACTCACGGGCTCTTGTCAACTCCCTCCTCAAATTTGCTAATTTCTTCATGTCTCTCGACCTGAGTTTCAAAATCTTGATTTTTTAATTCCATAAGATACCTAGCTTTGTTAGCTTCGATTCACATCTTTGAACACAAAAATCCGATATCACACGAGCCAGGTATGACCATTTTAATTTACTCACGGGCTCTTGTCAACTACCTCCTCAAATTTGCTAATTTCTTCATGTCTCTCGACCTGAGTTTCAAAATCTTGATTTCTTAATTCCATAACATAGCTAGCATTGTTAGCTTCGATTTGCATCTTTGAACACAAAAATCCGATATGACACGAGCCAAGTATGACCATTTTAATTTACTCACGGGCTCTTCTCAAGTCCCTCCTCAAATTTGCTAATTCCTTCATGTCTCTCGACCTGAGTTTCAAAATATTGATTTTTTAATTCCATAAGATAGCTAGCTTTGTTAGCTTCGATTTGCATCTTTGAACACAAAAATCCGATATCACACGAGCCAGGTATGACCATTTTAATTTACTCACGGGCTCTTGTCAAGTCCCTCCTCAAATTTGCTAATTTCTTCATGTCTCACGACCTGAGTTTCAAAATCTTGATTTCTTAATTCCATAACATAGCTAGCATCGTTAGCTTCGATTCGCATCTTTGAACACAAAAATCCGATATCACACGAGCCAGGTATGACCCGTTTAATTTACTCACGGGCTCTTTTCAACTACCTCCTCAAATTTGCTAATTTCTTCATGTCTCTCGACCTGAGTTTCAAAATCTTGATTTTTTAATTCCATAAGATAGCTAGCGTTGTTAGCTTCGATTCGCATCTTTGAACACAAAAATCCGATATCACACGAGCCGGGTATGACCATTTTAATTTACTCACGGGCTCTTCTCAAGTCCCTCCTCAAATTTGCTAATTCCTTCATGTCTCTCGACCTGAGTTGCAAAATCTTGATTTTTTAATTCCATGTCATAGCTAGGGTTGTGAGCTTCGATACGCATGTTTGAACACAAAAATCCGATATCACATGAGCCAGGTATGAGCATTTTAATTTACTCACGGGCACTTGTCAACTCCCTCCTCAAATTTGCTAATTTCTTCATGTCTCTCGACCTGAGTTTCAAAATCTTGATTTTTTAATTCCATAAGATACCTAGCTTTGTTAGCTTCGATTCACATCTTTGAACACAAAAATCCGATATCACACGAGCCAGGTATGACCATTTTAATTTACTCACGGGCTCTTGTCAACTACCTCCTCAAATTTGCTAATTTCTTCATGTCTCTCGACCTGAGTTTCAAAATCTTGATTTCTTAATTCCATAACATAGCTAGCATTGTTAGCTTCGATTTGCATCTTTGAACACAAAAATCCGATATGACACGAGCCAAGTATGACCATTTTAATTTACTCACGGGCTCTTCTCAAGTCCCTCCTCAAATTTGCTAATTCCTTCATGTCTCTCGACCTGAGTTTCAAAATATTGATTTCTTAATTCCATAACATAGCTAGCATTGTTAGCTTCGATTTGCATCTTTGAACACAAAAATCCGATATGACACGAGCCAAGTATGACCATTTTAATTTACTCACGGGCTCTTCTCAAGTCCCTCCTCAAATTTGCTAATTCCTTCATGTCTCTCGACCTGAGTTTCAAAATATTGATTTTTTAATTCCATAAGATAGCTAGCTTTGTTAGCTTCGATTTGCATCTTTGAACACAAAAATCCGATATCACACGAGCCAGGTATGACCATTTTAATTTACTCACGGGCTCTTGTCAACTCCCTCCTCAAATTTGCTAATTTCTTCATGTCTCTCGACCTGAGTTTCAAAATCTTGATTTTTTAATTCCATAAGATACCTAGCTTTGTTAGCTTCGATTCACATCTTTGAACACAAAAATCCGATATCACACGAGCCAGGTATGACCATTTTAATTTACTCACGGGCTCTTGTCAACTACCTCCTCAAATTTGCTAATTTCTTCATGTCTCTCGACCTGAGTTTCAAAATCTTGATTTCTTAATTCCATAACATAGCTAGCATTGTTAGCTTCGATTTGCATCTTTGAACACAAAAATCCGATATGACACGAGCCAAGTATGACCATTTTAATTTACTCACGGGCTCTTCTCAAGTCCCTCCTCAAATTTGCTAATTCCTTCATGTCTCTCGACCTGAGTTTCAAAATATTGATTTTTTAATTCCATAAGATAGCTAGCTTTGTTAGCTTCGATTTGCATCTTTGAACACAAAAATCCGATATCACACGAGCCAGGTATGACCATTTTAATTTACTCACGGGCTCTTGTCAAGTCCCTCCTCAAATTTGCTAATTTCTTCATGTCTCACGACCTGAGTTTCAAAATCTTGATTTCTTAATTCCATAAGATTGCAAGCGTTGTTAGCTTCGATTCGCATCTTTGAACACAAAAATCCGATATCACACGAGCCAGGTATGACCATTTTAATTTACTCACAGGCTCTTCTCAACTCCCTCCTAAAATTTGCTAATTTCTTCATGTCTGTCGACCTGAGTTTCAAAATCTTGATTTCTTAATTCCATAACATAGCTAGCATCGTTAGCTTCGATTCGCATCTTTGAACACAAAAATCCGATATCACACGAGCCAGGTATGACCATTTTAATTTACTCACGGGCTCTTGTCAACTCCCTCCTCAAATTTGCTAATTTCTTCATGTCTCTCGACCTGAGTTTCAAAATCTTGAATTTTTAATTCCATAAGATAGCTAGCGTTGTTAGCTTCGATTTGCATCTTTGAACACAAAAATCCGATATCACACGAGCCAGGTATGACCCGTTTAATTTACTCACGGGCTCTTCTCAAGTCCCTCCTCAAATTGGCTAATTCCTTCATGTCTCTCGACCTGAGTTTCAAAATCTTGATTTTTTAATTCCGTAAGATACCTAGCTTTGTTAGCTTCGATTCACATCTTTGAACACAAAAATCCGATATCACACGAGCCAGGTATGACCATTTTAATTTACTCACGGGCTCTTGTCAACTACCTCCTCAAATTTGCTAATTTCTTCATGTCTCTCGACCTGAGTTTCAAAATCTTGATTTCTTAATTCCATAACATAGCTAGCATTGTTAGCTTCGATTTGCATCTTTGAACACAAAAATCCGATATGACACGAGCCAAGTATGACCATTTTAATTTACTCACGGGCTCTTCTCAAGTCCCTCCTCAAATTTGCTAATTCCTTCATGTCTCTCGACCTGAGTTTCAAAATATTGATTTTTTAATTCCATAAGATAGCTAGCTTTGTTAGCTTCGATTTGCATCTTTGAACACAAAAATCCGATATCACACGAGCCAGGTATGACCATTTTAATTTACTCACGGGCTCTTGTCAAGTCCCTCCTCAAATTTGCTAATTTCTTCATGTCTCACGACCTGAGTTTCAAAATCTTGATTTCTTAATTCCATAAGATTGCAAGCGTTGTTAGCTTCGATTCGCATCTTTGAACACAAAAATCCGATATCACACGAGCCAGGTATGACCATTTTAATTTACTCACAGGCTCTTCTCAACTCCCTCCTAAAATTTGCTAATTTCTTCATGTCTGTCGACCTGAGTTTCAAAATCTTGATTTCTTAATTCCATAACATAGCTAGCATCGTTAGCTTCGATTCGCATCTTTGAACACAAAAATCCGATATCACACGAGCCAGGTATGACCCGTTTAATTTACTCACGGGCTCTTTTCAACTACCTCCTCAAATTTGCTAATTTCTTCATGTCTCTCGACCTGAGTTTCAAAATCTTGATTTTTTAATTCCATAAGATAGCTAGCGTTGTTAGCTTCGATTCGCATCTTTGAACACAAAAATCCGATATCACACGAGCCGGGTATGACCATTTTAATTTACTCACGGGCTCTTCTCAAGTCCCTCCTCAAATTTGCTAATTCCTTCATGTCTCTCGACCTGAGTTGCAAAATCTTGATTTTTTAATTCCATGTCATAGCTAGGGTTGTGAGCTTCGATACGCATGTTTGAACACAAAAATCCGATATCACATGAGCCAGGTATGAGCATTTTAATTTACTCACGGGCACTTGTCAACTCCCTCCTCAAATTTGCTAATTTCTTCATGTCTCTCGACCTGAGTTTCAAAATCTTGATTTTTTAATTCCATAAGATACCTAGCTTTGTTAGCTTCGATTCACATCTTTGAACACAAAAATCCGATATCACACGAGCCAGGTATGACCATTTTAATTTACTCACGGGCTCTTGTCAACTACCTCCTCAAATTTGCTAATTTCTTCATGTCTCTCGACCTGAGTTTCAAAATCTTGATTTCTTAATTCCATAACAGAGCTAGCATTGTTAGCTTCGATTTGCATCTTTGAACACAAAAATCCGATATGACACGAGCCAAGTATGACCATTTTAATTTACTCACGGGCTCTTCTCAAGTCCCTCCTCAAATTTGCTAATTCCTTCATGTCTCTCGACCTGAGTTTCAAAATATTGATTTCTTAATTCCATAACATAGCTAGCATTGTTAGCTTCGATTTGCATCTTTGAACACAAAAATCCGATATGACACGAGCCAAGTATGACCATTTTAATTTACTCACGGGCTCTTCTCAAGTCCCTCCTCAAATTTGCTAATTCCTTCATGTCTCTCGACCTGAGTTTCAAAATATTGATTTTTTAATTCCATAAGATAGCTAGCTTTGTTAGCTTCGATTTGCATCTTTGAACACAAAAATCCGATATCACACGAGCCAGGTATGACCATTTTAATTTACTCACGGGCTCTTGTCAACTCCCTCCTCAAATTTGCTAATTTCTTCATGTCTCTCGACCTGAGTTTCAAAATCTTGATTTTTTAATTCCATAAGATACCTAGCTTTGTTAGCTTCGATTCACATCTTTGAACACAAAAATCCGATATCACACGAGCCAGGTATGACCATTTTAATTTACTCACGGGCTCTTGTCAACTACCTCCTCAAATTTGCTAATTTCTTCATGTCTTTCGACCTGAGTTTCAAAATCTTGATTTCTTAATTCCATAACATAGCTAGCATTGTTAGCTTCGATTTGCATCTTTGAACACAAAAATCCGATATGACACGAGCCAAGTATGACCATTTTAATTTACTCACGGGCTCTTCTCAAGTCCCTCCTCAAATTTGCTAATTCCTTCATGTCTCTCGACCTGAGTTTCAAAATATTGATTTTTTAATTCCATAAGATAGCTAGCTTTGTTAGCTTCGATTTGCATCTTTGAACACAAAAATCCGATATCACACGAGCCAGGTATGACCATTTTAATTTACTCACGGGCTCTTGTCAAGTCCCTCCTCAAATTTGCTAATTTCTTCATGTCTCACGACCTGAGTTTCAAAATCTTGATTTCTTAATTCCATAAGATTGCAAGCGTTGTTAGCTTCGATTCGCATCTTTGAACACAAAAATCCGATATCACACGAGCCAGGTATGACCATTTTAATTTACTCACAGGCTCTTCTCAACTCCCTCCTAAAATTTGCTAATTTCTTCATGTCTGTCGACCTGAGTTTCAAAATCTTGATTTCTTAATTCCATAACATAGCTAGCATCGTTAGCTTCGATTCGCATCTTTGAACACAAAAATCCGATATCACACGAGCCAGGTATGACCATTTTAATTTACTCACGGGCTCTTGTCAACTCCCTCCTCAAATTTGCTAATTTCTTCATGTCTCTCGACCTGAGTTTCAAAATCTTGAATTTTTAATTCCATAAGATAGCTAGCGTTGTTAGCTTCGATTTGCATCTTTGAACACAAAAATCCGATATCACACGAGCCAGGTATGACCCGTTTAATTTACTCACGGGCTCTTCTCAAGTCCCTCCTCAAATTGGCTAATTCCTTCATGTCTCTCGACCTGAGTTTCAAAATCTTGATTTTTTAATTCCGTAAGATACCTAGCTTTGTTAGCTTCGATTCACATCTTTGAACACAAAAATCCGATATCACACGAGCCAGGTATGACCATTTTAATTTACTCACGGGCTCTTGTCAACTACCTCCTCAAATTTGCTAATTTCTTCATGTCTCTCGACCTGAGTTTCAAAATCTTGATTTCTTAATTCCATAACATAGCTAGCATTGTTAGCTTCGATTTGCATCTTTGAACACAAAAATCCGATATGACACGAGCCAAGTATGACCATTTTAATTTACTCACGGGCTCTTCTCAAGTCCCTCCTCAAATTTGCTAATTCCTTCATGTCTCTCGACCTGAGTTTCAAAATATTGATTTTTTAATTCCATAAGATAGCTAGCTTTGTTAGCTTCGATTTGCATCTTTGAACACAAAAATCCGATATCACACGAGCCAGGTATGACCATTTTAATTTACTCACAGGCTCTTCTCAACTCCCTCCTAAAATTTGCTAATTTCTTCATGTCTCTCGACCTGAGTTTCCAAATCTTGATTTTTAAATTCAATAAGATAGCTAGCTTTGTTAGCTTCGATTTGCATGTTTGATCACAAAAATCCATTATCACACGAGCCAGGTATGAACATTTTAATTTCGTCACGGGCTCTTCTCAAGTCCCTCCTAAAATTTGCTAATTTCTTCATGTCTCTCGACCTGAGTTTCAAAATCTTGATTTTTTAATTCCATACGATAGCTAGCGTTGTTAGCTTCGATTCGCATCTTTGAACACAAAAATCCGATATCAAACGAGCCAGGTATGACCCGTTTAATTTACTCACGGGCTCTTTTCAACTACCTCCTCAAATTTGCTAATTTCTTCATGTCTCTCGACCTGAGTTTCAAAATCTTGATTTTTTAATTCCATAAGATAGCTAGCGTTGTTAGCTTCGATTCGCATCTTTGAACACAAAAATCCGATATCACACGAGCCGGGTATGACCATTTTAATTTACTCACGGGCTCTTCTCAAGTCCCTCCTCAAATTTGCTAATTCCTTCATGTCTCTCGACCTGAGTTGCAAAATCTTGATTTTTTAATTCCATGTCATAGCTAGGGTTGTGAGCTTCGATTTGCATGTTTGAACACAAAAATCCGATATCACACGAGCCAGGTATGACCATTTTAATTTACTCACGGGCTCTTCTCAACTCCCTCCTCAAATTTGCTAATTTCTTCATGTCTCTTGACCTGAGTTTCAAAATCTTGATTTTTTAATTCCATAAGATAGCTAGGGTTGTGAGCTTTGATTCGCATGTTTGAACACAAAAATCCGATATCACACGAGCCAGGTATGACCATTTTAATTTACTCACGGGCTCTTGTCAACTCTCTCCTCAAATTTTCTAATTTCTTCATGTCTCTCGACCTGAGTTTCAAAATCTTGATTTTTTAATTCCATAAGATAGCTAGCATTGTTAGCTTCGATTCGCATCTTTGAACACAAAAATCCATTATCACACGAGCCAGGTATGAACATTTTAATTTACTCACGGGCTCTTTTCAACTCCCTCCTCAAATTTGCTAATTTCTTCATGTCTCTTGACCTAAGTTTCAAAATCTTGATTTTTTAATTCCATGTCATAGCTAGGGTTGTGAGCTTCGATTCGCATGTTTGAACACAAAAATCCGATATCACACGAGCCAGGTATGACCATTTTAATTTACTCACGGGCTCTTGTCAATTCCCTCCTCAAATTTGCTAATTTCTTCATGTCTCTCGACCTGAGTTTCAAAATCTTGATTTTTTAATTCCATAAGATAGCTAGGGTTGTGAGCTTCGATTTGCATGTTTGATCACAAAAATCCATTATCACACGAGCCAGGTATGAACATTTTAATTTACTCACGGGCTCTTTTCAACTCCCTCCTAAAATTTGCTAATTTCTTCATGTCTCTTGACCTGAGTTTCAAAATCTTGATTTTCTAATTCCATATCATAGCTAGCATTGTTATCTTCGATAGGCATCTTTGAACACAAAAATCCGATATCACACGAGCTAGGTATGACCATTTTAATTTACTCACGGGCTCTTCTCAACTCCCTCCTCAAATTTGCTAATTTCTTCATGTCTCTCGACCTGAGTTTCAAAATCTTGACTTTTTAATTCCATAAGATAGGTAGCGTTCTTAGCTTCGATTCGCATCTTTGAACACAAAAATCCGATATCACACGAGCTAGGTATGACCATTTTAATTTACTCACGGGCTCTTCTCAAGTCCCTCCTCAAAATTGCTAATTCCTTCATGTCTCTTGACCTGAGTTTCAAAATCTTGTTTTCTTAATTCCATGTCATAGCTAGGGTTGTGAGCTTCGATTCGCATGTTTGAACACAAAAATCCGATGTCACACGAGCCAGGTATGACCATTTTACTTTACTCACGGGCTCTTGTCAACGCCCTCCTCAAATTTGCTAATTTCTTCATGTCTCTCGACCTGAGTTTCAAAATCTTGATTTTCTAATTCCATAAGATAGCTAACGTTGTTAGCTTCGATTCGCATGTTTGAACACAAAAATCCGATATCACACGAGCCAGGTATGACCATTTTAATTTACTCACAGGCTCTTCTCAACTCCCTCCTCAAATTGGCTAATTCCTTCATGTCTCTCGACCTGAGTTTCAAAATCTTGATTTTTTAATTCCATAAGATAGCTAGGGTTGTGAGTTTCGATTTGCATGTTTGATCACAAAAATCCGATATCACACGAGCCAGGTATGAACATTTTAATTTACTCACGGGCTCTTCTCAACTCCCTCCTCAAATTTGCTAATTTCTTCACGTCTCTTGACCTGAGTTTCAAAATCTTGATTTTGTAATTCGATGTCATAGCTAGGGTTGTGAGCTTCGATTTGCATGTTTGAACACAAAAATCCGATATCACACGAGCCAGGTATGACCATTTTAATTTACTCACGGGCTCTTCTCAACTCCCTCCTCAAATTTGCTAATTTCTTCATGTCTCTTGACCTGAGTTTCAAAATCTTGATTTTTTAATTCCATGTCATAGCTAGGGTTGTGAGCTTCGATTCGCATATTTGAACACAAAAATCCGATATCACACGAGCCAGGTATGACCATTTTAATTTACTCACGGGCTCTTGTCAACTCCCTCCTCAAATTTGCTAATTTCTTCATGTCTCTCGACCTGAGTTTCAAAATCTTGATTTTTTAATTCCATAAGATAGCTAGCGTTGTTAGCTTCGATTCGCATGTTTGAACACAAAAATCCGATATCACACGAGCCAGGTATGAACATTTTAATTTACTCACGGGCTCTTGTCAACTCCCTCCTCAAATTTGCTAATTTCTTCATGTCTCTCGACCTGAGTTTCAAAATCTTGATTTTTTAATTCCATAAGATAGCTAGGGTTGTGAGCTTCGATTTGCATGTTTGATCACAAAAATCCATTATCACACGAGCCAGGTATGAACATTTTAATTTACTCACGGGCTCTTTTCAACTCCCTCCTAAAATTTGCTAATTTCTTCATGTCTCTTGACCTGAGTTTCAAAATCTTGATTTTCTAATTCCATATCATAGCTAGCATTGTTATCTTCGATAGGCATCTTTGAACACAAAAATCCGATATCACACGAGCCAGGTATGACCATTTTAATTTACTCACGGGCTCTTCTCAACTCCCTCCTCAAATTTGCTAATTTCTTCATGTCTCTCGACCTGAGTTTCAAAATCTTGACTTTTTAATTCCATAAGATAGGTAGCGTTCTTAGCTTCGATTCGCATCTTTGAACACAAAAATCCGATATCACACGAGCTAGGTATGACCATTTTAATTTACTCACGGGCTCTTCTCAAGTCCCTCCTCAAAATTGCTAATTCCTTCATGTCTCTTGACCTGAGTTTCAAAATCTTGTTTTCTTAATTCCATGTCATAGCTAGGGTTGTGAGCTTCGATTCGCATGTTTGAACACAAAAATCCGATGTCACACGAGCCAGGTATGACCATTTTACTTTACTCACGGGCTCTTGTCAACGCCCTCCTCAAATTTGCTAATTTCTTCATGTCTCTCGACCTGAGTTTCAAAATCTTGATTTTCTAATTCCATAAGATAGCTAACGTTGTTAGCTTCGATTCGCATGTTTGAACACAAAAATCCGATATCACACGAGCCAGGTATGACCATTTTAATTTACTCACAGGCTCTTCTCAACTCCCTCCTCAAATTGGCTAATTCCTTCATGTCTCTCGACCTGAGTTTCAAAATCTTGATTTTTTAATTCCATAAGATAGCTAGGGTTGTGAGTTTCGATTTGCATGTTTGATCACAAAAATCCATTATCACACGAGCCAGGTATGAACATTTTAATTTACTCACGGGCTCTTCTCAACTCCCTCCTCAAATTTGCTAATTTCTTCACGTCTCTTGACCTGAGTTTCAAAATCTTGATTTTGTAATTCCATGTCATAGCTAGGGTTGTGAGCTTCGATTTGCATGTTTGAACACAAAAATCCGATATCACACGAGCCAGGTATGACCATTTTAATTTACTCACGGGCTCTTCTCAACTCCCTCCTCAAATTTGCTAATTTCTTCATGTCTCTTGACCTGAGTTTCAAAATTTTGATTTTTTAATTCCATGTCATAGCTAGGGTTGTGAGCTTCGATTCGCATATTTGAACACAAAAATCCGATATCACACGAGCCAGGTATGACCATTTTAATTTACTCACGGGCTCTTGTCAACTCCCTCCTCAAATTTGCTAATTTCTTCATGTCTCTCGACCTGAGTTTCAAAATCTTGATTTTTTAATTCCATAAGATAGCTAGCGTTGTTAGCTTCGATTCGCATGTTTGAACACAAAAATCCGATATCACACGAGCCAGGTATGAACATTTTAATTTACTCACGGGCTCTTGTCAACTCCCTCCTCAAATTTGCTAATTTCTTCATGTCTCTCGACCTGAGTTTCAAAATCTTGATTTTTTAATTCCATAAGATAGCTAGCGTTGTTAGCTTCGATTCGCATCTTTGAACACAAAAATCCGATATCACACGAGCCAGGTATGACCATTTTAATTTACTCACGGATTCTTCTCAACTCCCTCCTCAAATTGGCTAATTCCTTCATGTCTCTCGACCTGAGTTTCAAAATCTTGATTTTTTAATTCCATAAGATAGCTAGCGTTGTTAGCTTCGATTCGCATCTTTGAACACAAAAATCCGATATCACACGAGCCAGGTATGACCATTTTAATTTACTCACGGGTTCTTCTCAACTCCCTCCTCAAATTGGCTAATTCCTTCATGTCTCTCGACCTCAGTTTCAAAATCTTGATTTTCTAATTCCATAAGATAGCTAGCGTTGTTAGCTTCGATTCGCATCTTTGAACACAAAAATCCGATATCACACGAGCTAGGTATGACCATTTTAATTTACTCACGGGCTCTTCTCAACTCCCTCCTCAAATTTGCTAATTTCTTCATGTCTCTCGACCTGAGTATCAAAATCTTGAGTTTTTAATTCCATGTCATAGCTAGAGTTGTTATCTTCGATTCGCATGTTCGAACACAAAAATTTGATGTCACACGAGCCAGGTATGACCATTTTAACTTACTCACGGGCTCTTCTCAAGTCCCTCCCCAAATTTGCTAATTTCTTCATGTCTCTCGACCTGAGTTTCCAAATATTGATTTTTAAATTCAATAAGATAGCTAGCTTTGTTAGCTTCGATTTGCATCTTTGAACACAAAAATCCGATATTACACGACCGAGGTATGACCATTTTAATTTACTCATGGGCTCTTCTCAAGTCCCTCCTCAAATTTGCTAATTCCTTCATGTCTCTTGACCTGAGTTTCAAAATCTTGATTTTTTAATTCCATATCATAGCTAGCTTTGTTAGCTTCGTTATCCATGTTTGAACACAAAAATCCGATATCACACGAGCCAAGTATGACCATTTTAATTTACTCACGGGCTCTTGTCAACTCCCTCCTCAAATTTGCTAATTGCTTCATGTCTCTCGACCTGAGTTTCAAAATCTTGATTTTTTAATTCCATAAGATAGCTAGCGTTGTTAGCTTCGATTCGCATCTTTGAACACAAAAATCCGATATCACACGAGCTAGGTATGACCATTTTAATTTACTCACGGGCTCTTCTCAACTCCCTCCTCAAATTTGCTAATTTCTTCATGTCTCTCGACCTGAGTTTCAAAATCTTGACTTTTTAATTCCATAAGATAGCTAGCGTTCTTAGCTTCGATTCGCATCTTTGAACACAAAAATCCGATATCACACGAGCTAGGTATGACCATTTTAATTTACTCACGGGCTCTTCTCAAGTCCCTCCTCAAATTTGCTAATTCCTTCATGTCTCTTGACCTGAGTTTCAAAATCTTGATTTTTTAATTCCATAAGATAGCTAGGGTTGTGAGCTTTGATTCGCATGTTTGAACACAAAAATCCGATATCACACGAGCCAGGTATGACCATTTTAATTTACTCACGGGCTGTTGTCAACTGTCTCCTCAAATTTTCTAATTTCTTCATGTCTCTCGACCTGAGTTTCAAAATCTTGATTTTTTAATTCCATAAGATAGCTAGCGTTGTTAGCTTCGATTCGCATCTTTGAACACAAAAATCCATTATCACACGAGCCAGGTATGAACATTTTAATTTACTCACGGGCTCTTTTCAACTCCCTCCTCAAATTTGCTAATTTCTTCATGTCTCTTGACCTAAGTTTCAAAATCTTGATTTTTTAATTCCATGTCATAGCTAGGGTTGTGAGCTTCGATTCGCATGTTTGAACACAAAAATCCGATATCACACGAGCCAGGTATGACCATTTTAATTTACTCACGGGCTCTTGTCAATTCCCTCCTCAAATTTGCTAATTTCTTCATGTCTCTCGACCTGAGTTTCCAAATCTTGATTTTTAAATTCAATAAGATAGCTAGCTTTGTTAGCTTCGATTTGCATGTTTGATCACAAAAATCCATTATCACACGAGCCAGGTATGAACATTTTAATTTACTCACGGGCTCTTCTCAACTCCCTCCTCAAATTTGCTAATTTCTTCATGTCTCTCGACCTGAGTTTCAAAATCTTGATTTTTTAATTCCATGTCATAGCTAGCGTTGTGAGCTTTGATTTGCATCTTTGATCACAAAAATCCGATATCACACGAGCCAGGTATGACCATTTTAATTTACTCACGGGCTCTTCTCAAGTCCCTCCTCAAATTTGCTAATTCCTTCATGTCTCTCGACCTGAGGTTCAAAATCTTGAGTTTTTAATTCCATGTCATAGCTAGCGTTGTTATCTTCGATTCGCATGTTTGAGCACAAAAATTTGATATCACACGAGCCAGGTATGACCATTTTAATTTACTCACAGGCTCTTCTCAAGTCCCTCCCCAAATTTGCTAATTTCTTCATGTGTCTCGACCTGAGTTTCCAAATATAGATTTTTAAATTCAATAAGATAGCTAGCTTTGTTAGCTTCGATTTGCATCTTTGAACACAAAAATCCGATATCACACGAGCGAGGTATGACCATTTTAATTTACTCATGGGCTCTTCTCAAGTCCCTCCTCAAATTTGCTAATTCCTTCATGTCTCTTGACCTGAGTTTCAAAATCTTGATTTTTTAATTCCATGTCATAGCTAGGGTTGTGAGCTTCGATTCGCATGTTTGAACACAAAAATCCGATATCACACGAGCCAGGTATGACCATTTTAATTTACTCACAGGCTCTTCTCAAGTCCCTCCTCAAATTGACTAATTCCTTCATGTCTCTCGACCTGAGTTTCAAAATCTTGATTTTTTAATTCCATAAGATAGCTAGGGTTGTGAGCTTCGATTTGCATGTTTGAGCACAAAAATCCATTATCACACGAGCCAGGTATGAACATTTTAATTTACTCACGGGCTCTTTTCAACTCCCTCCTAAAATTTGCTAATTTCTTCATGTCTCTTGACCTGAGTTTCAAAATCTTGATTTTCTAATTCCATATCATAGCTAGCATTGTTATCTTCGATAGGCATCTTTGAACACAAAAATCCGATATCACACGAGCCAGGTATGACCATTTTAATTTACTCACGGGCTCTTCTCAACTCCCTCCTCAAATTTGCTAATTTCTTCATGTCTCTCGACCTGAGTTTCAAAATCTTGACTTTTTAATTCCATAAGATAGGTAGCGTTCTTAGCTTCGATTCGCATCTTTGAACACAAAAATCCGATATCACACGAGCTAGGTATGACCATTTTAATTTACTCACGGGCTCTTCTCAAGTCCCTCCTCAAAATTGCTAATTCCTTCATGTCTCTTGACCTGAGTTTCAAAATCTTGTTTTCTTAATTCCATGTCATAGCTAGGGTTGTGAGCTTCGATTCGCATGTTTGAACACAAAAATCCGATGTCACACGAGCCAGGTATGACCATTTTACTTTACTCACGGGCTCTTGTCAACGCCCTCCTCAAATTTGCTAATTTCTTCATGTCTCTCGACCTGAGTTTCAAAATCTTGATTTTCTAATTCCATAAGATAGCTAACGTTGTTAGCTTCGATTCGCATGTTTGAACACAAAAATCCGATATCACACGAGCCAGGTATGACCATTTTAATTTACTCACAGGCTCTTCTCAACTCCCTCCTCAAATTGGCTAATTCCTTCATGTCTCTCGACCTGAGTTTCAAAATCTTGACTTTTTAATTCCATAAGATAGCTAGGGTTGTGAGTTTCGATTTGCATGTTTGATCACAAAAATCCATTATCACACGAGCCAGGTATGAACATTTTAATTTACTCACGGGCTCTTCTCAACTCCCTCCTCAAATTTGCTAATTTCTTCACGTCTCTTGACCTGAGTTTCAAAATCTTGATTTTGTAATTCCATGTCATAGCTAGGGTTGTGAGCTTCGATTCGCATGTTGGAACTCAAAAATCCGATATCACACGAGCCAGGTATGACCATTTTAATTTACTCACGGGCTCTTGTCAACTCCCTCCTCAAATTTGCTAATTTCTTCATGTCTCTCGACCTGAGTTTCCAAATCTTGATTTTTAAATTCAATAAGATAGCTAGCTTTGTGAGCTTCGATTTGCATGTTTGATCACAAAAATCCATTATCACACGAGCCAGGTATGAACATTTTAATTTACTCACGGGCTCTTCTCAAGTCCCTCCTCAAATTTGCTAATTTCTTCATGTCTCTCGACCTGAGTTTCAAAATCTTGAGTTTTTAATTCCATGTCATAGCTAGAGTTGTTATCTTCGATTCGCATGCTCGAACACAAAAATTTGATGTCACACGAGCCAGGTATGACCATTTTAATTTACTCACGGGCTCTTCTCAAGTCCCTCCTCAAATTTGCTAATTTTTTCATGTCTCTCGACCTGAGTTTCAAAATATTGATTTTTAAATTCAATAAGATAGCTAGCTTTGTTAGCTTCGATTTGCATCTTTGAACACAAAAATCCGATATTACACGACCGAGGTATGACCATTTTAATTTACTCATGGGCTCTTCTCAAGTCCCTCCTCAAATTTGCTAATTCCTTCATGTCTCTTGACCTGAGTTTCAAAATCTTGATTTTCTAATTCCATGTCATAGCTAGGGTTGTGAGCTTCGATTCGCATGTTTGAACACAAAAATCCGATATCACACGAGCCAGGTATGACCATTTTAATTTACTCACGGGCTCTTGTCAACTCCCTCCTCAAATTTGCTAATTGCTTCATGTCTCTCGACCTGAGTTTCAAAATCTTGATTTTTTAATTCCATAAGATAGCTAGCGTTGTTAGCTTCGATTCGCATCTTTGAACACAAAAATCCGATATCACACGAGCCAGGTATGACAATTTTAATTTACTCACAGGCTCTTTTCAAGTCCCTCCTCAAATTGGATAATTCCTTCATGTCTCTCGACCTGAGTTTCAAAATCTTGATTTTTTAATTCCATAAGATAGCTAGGGTTGTGAGCTTCGATTTGCATGTTTGATCAAAAAAATCCATTATCACACGAGCCAGGTATGAACATTTTAATTTACTCACGGGCTCTTCTCAACTCCCTCCTCAAATTTGCTAATTTCTTCACGTCTCTTGACTTGAGTTTCAAAATCTGGATTTTTTAATTCCATGTCATAGCTAGGGTTGTGAGCTTCGATTCGCATGTTTGAACACAAAAATCCGCTATCACACGAGCCAGGTATGACCATTTTAATTTACTCACGGGCTCTTGTCAACTCCCTCCTCAAATTTGCTAATTTCTTCATGTCTCTCGACCTGAGATTCAAAATCTTGATTTTTTAATTCCATAAGATAGCTCGCGTTGTTAGCTTCGATTCGAATGTTTGAACACAAAAATCCGATATCACACGAGCCAGGTATGAACATTTTAATTTACTCACGGGCTCTTCTCAACTCCCTCCTCAAATTTGCTAATTCCTTCATGTCTATCGACCTGAGTTTGAAAATCTTGTTTTTTTAAATCCATATCATAGCTAGCATTGTGAGCTTCGATACGCATGTTTGAACACAAAAATCCGATATCACACGAGCCAGGTATGACCATTTTAATTTACTCACGGGCTCTTCTCAACTCCCTCCTCAAATTTGCTAATTTCTTCATGTCTCTCGACCTGAGTTTCAAAATCTTGATTTTTTAATTCCATAAGATAGCTAGCGTTGTTAGCTTCGATTCGCATCTTTGAACACAAAAATCCGATATCACACGAGCCAGGTATGACCATTTTAATTTACTCACGGGTTCTTCTCAACTCCCTCCTCAAATTGGCTAATTCCTTCATGTCTCTCGACCTGAGTTTCAAAATCTTGATTTTTTAATTCCATAAGATAGCTAGCGTTGTTAGCTTCGATTCGCATCTTTGAACACAAAAATCCGATATCACACGAGCCAGGTATGACCATTTTAATTTACTCACGGGTTCTTCTCAACTCCCTCCTCAAATTGGCTAATTCCTTCATGTCTCTCGACCTCAGTTTCAAAATCTCGATTTTCTAATTCCATAAGATAGCTAGCGTTGTTAGCTTCGATTCGCATCTTTGAACACAAAAATCCGATATCACACGAGCTAGGTATGACCATTTTAATTTACTCACGGGCTCTTCTCAACTCCCTCCTCAAATTTGCTAATTTCTTCATGTCTCTCGACCTGAGTTTCAAAATCTTGACTTTTTAATTCCATAAGATAGCTAGCGTTCTTAGCTTCGATTCGCATCTTTGAACACAAAAATCCGATATCACACGAGCTAGGTATGACCATTTTAATTTACTCACGGGCTCTTCTCAAGTCCCTCCTCAAATTTGCTAATTCCTTCATGTCTCTTGACCTGAGTTTCAAAATCTTGATTTTTTAATTCCATAAGATAGCTAGGGTTGTTAGCTTCGATTCGCATCTTTGAACACAAAAATCCGATATCACACGAGCTAGGTATGACCATTTTAATTTACTCACGGGCTCTTCTCAACTCCCTCCTCAAATTTGCTAATTTCTTCATGTCTCTCGACCTGAGTTTCAAAATCTTGACTTTTTAATTCCATAAGATAGCTAGCGTTCTTAGCTTCGATTCGCATCTTTGAACACAAAAATCCGATATCACACGAGCTAGGTATGACCATTTTAATTTACTCACGGGCTCTTCTCAAGTCCCTCCTCAAATTTGCTAATTCCTTCATGTCTCTTGACCTGAGTTTCAAAATCTTGATTTTTTAATTCCATAAGATAGCTAGGATTGTGAGCTTTGATTCGCATGTTTGAACACAAAAATCCGATATCACACGAGCCAGGTATGAACATTTTAATTTACTCACGGGCTCTTTTCAACTCCCTCCTAAAATTTGCTAATTTCTTCATGTCTCTTGACCTGAGTTTCAAAATCTTGATTTTTTAATTCCATGTCATAGCTAGGGTTGTGAGCTTCGATTCGCATGTTGGAACTCAAAAATCCGATATCACACGAGCCAGGTATGACCATTTTAATTTACTCACGGGCTCTTGTCAACTCCCTCCTCAAATTTGCTAATTTCTTCATGTCTCTCGACCTGAGTTTCCAAATCTTGATTTTTAAATTCAATAAGATAGCTAGCTTTGTTAGCTTCGATTTGCATGTTTGATCACAAAAATCCATTATCACACGAGCCAGGTATGAACATTTTAATTTACTCATGGGCTCTTCTCAACTCCCTCCTCAAATTTGCTAATTTCTTCATGTCTCTCGACCTGAGTTTCAAAATCTTGAGTTTTTAATTCCATGTCATAGCTAGAGTTGTTATCTTCGATTCGCATGTTCGAACACAAAAATTTGATGTCACACGAGCCAGGTATGACCATTTTAATTTACTCACGGGCTCTTCTCAAGTCCCTCCCCAAATTTGCTAATTTCTTCATGTCTCTCGACCTGAGTTTCCAAATATTGATTTTTAAATTCAATAAGATAGCTAGCTTTGTTAGCTTCGATTTGCATCTTTGAACACAAAAATCCGATATTACACGACCGAGGTATGACCATTTTAATTTACTCATGGGCTCTTCTCAAGTCCCTCCTCAAATTTGCTAATTCCTTCATGTCTCTTGACCTGAGTTTCAAAATCTTGATTTTTTAATTCCATGTCATAGCTAGGGTTGTGAGCTTCGATTCGCATGTTTGAACACAAAAATCCGATATCACACGAGCCAGGTATGACCATTTTAATTTACTCACGGGCTCTTGTCAACTCCCTCCTCAAATTTGCTAATTTCTTCATGTCTCTCGACCTGAGTTTCAAAATCTTGATTTTTTAATTCCATAAGATAGCTAGGGTTGTGAGCTTCGTTATGCATGTTTGAGCACAAAAATCCATTATCACACGAGCCAGGTATGAACATTTTAATTTACTCACGGGCTCTTTTCAACTCCTTCCTAAAATTTGCTAATTTCTTCATGTCTCTCGACCTGAGTTTCAAAATCTTGATTTTTTAATTCCATAAGATAGCTAGCGTTGTTAGCTTCGATTCACATCTTTGAACACAAAAATCCGATATCACACGAGCCAGGTATGACCATTTTAATTTACTCACGGGCTCTTGTCAATTCCCTCCTCAAATTTGCTAATTTCTTCATGTCTCTCGACCTGAGTTTCCAAATCTTGATTTTTAAATTCAATAAGATAGCTAGCTTTGTTAGCTTCGATTTGCATGTTTGATCACAAAAATCCATTATCACACGAGCCAGGTATGAACATTTTAATTTACTCACGGGCTCTTCTCAACTCCCTCCTCAAATTTGCTAATTTCTTCACGTCTCTTGACCTGAGTTTCAAAATCTTGATTTTTTAATTCCATGTCATAGCTAGGGTTGTGAGCTTCGATTCGCATGTTGGAACTCAAAAATCCGATATCACACGAGCCAGGTATGACCATTTAAATTTACTCACGGGCTCTTGTCAACTCCCTCCTCAAATTTGCTAATTTCTTCATGTCTCTCGACCTGAGTTTCCAAATCTTGATTTTTAAATTCAATAAGATAGCTAGCTTTGTTAGCTTCGATTTGCATGTTTGATCACAAAAATCCATTATCACACGAGCCAGGTATGAACATTTTAATTTACTCACGGGCTCTTCTCAAGTCCCTCCTCAAATTTGCTAATTTCTTCATGTCTCTCAACCTGAGTTTCCAAATATTGATTTTTAAATTCAGTAAGATAGCTAGCTTTGTTAGCTTCGATTTGCATCTTTGAACACAAAAATCCGATATTACACGACCGAGGTATGACCATTTTAATTTACTCATGGGCTCTTCTCAAGTCCCTCCTCAAATTTGCTAATTCCTTCATGTCTCTTGACCTGAGTTTCAAAATCTTGATTTTTTAATTCCATGTCATAGCTAGGGTTGTGAGCTTCGATTCGCATGTTTGAACACAAAAATCCGATATCACACGAGCCAGGTATGACCATTTTAATTTACTCACGGGCTCTTGTCAACTCCCTCCTCAAATTTGCTAATTGCTTCATGTCTCTCGACCTGAGTTTCAAAATCTTGATTTTTTAATTCCATAAGATAGCTAGCGTTGTTAGCTTCGATTCGCATCTTTGAACACAAAAATCCGATATCACACGAGCCAGGTATGACAATTTTAATTTACTTACAGGCTCTTCTCAAGTCCCTCCTCAAATTGGATAATTCCTTCATGTCTCTCGACCTGAGTTTCAAAATCTTGATTTTTTAATTCCATAAGATAGCTAGGGTTGTGAGCTTCGATTTGCATGTTTGATCACAAAAATCCATTATCACACGAGCCAGGTATGAACATTTTAATTTACTCACGGGCTCTTCTCAACTCCCTCCTCAAATTTGCTAATTTCTTCACGTCTCTTGACCTGAGTTTCAAAATCTTGATTTTTTAATTCCATGTCATAGCTAGGGTTGTGAGCTTCGATTCGCATGTTTGAACACAAAAATCCGCTATCACACGAGCCAGGTATGACCATTTTAATTTACTCACGGGCTCTTGTCAACTGCCTCCTCAAATTTGCTAATTTCTTCATGTCTCTCGACCTGAGATTCAAAATCTTGATTTTTTAATTCCATAAGATAGCTAGCGTTGTTAGCTTCGATTCGAATGTTTGAACACAAAAATCCGATATCACACGAGCCAGGTATGAACATTTTAATTTACTCACGGGCTCTTCTCAACTCCCTCCTCAAATTTGCTAATTCCTTCATGTCTATCGACCTGAGTTTCAAAATCTTGTTTTTTTAAATCCATATCATAGCTAGCATTGTGAGCTTCGATACCCATGTTTGAACACAAAAATCCGATATCACACGAGCCAGGTATGACCATTTTAATTTACTCACGGGCTCTTCTCAACTCCCTCCTCAAATTTGCTAATTTCTTCATGTCTCTCGACCTGAGTTTCAAAATCTTGATTTTTTAAATCCATAAGATAGCTAGGGTTGTGAGCTTCGATTCGCATGTTTGAACACAAAAATCCGATATCACACGAGCCAGGTATGACCATTTTAATTTACTCACGGGCTCTTCTCAAGTCCCTCCTCAAATTGGCTAATTCCTTCATGTCTCTCGACCTGAGTTTCAAAATCTTGATTTTGTAATTCCATAACATAGCTAGGGTTGTGAGCTTCGATTCGCATCTTTGAACACAAAAATCCATTGTCACACGAGCTAGGTATGACCATTTTAATTTACTCACGGGCTCTTCTCAACTCCCTCCTCAAATTTGCTAATTTCTTCATGTCTCTCGACCTGAGTTTCAAAATCTTGAGTTTTTAATTCCATGTCATAGCTAGAGTTGTTATCTTCGATTCGCATGCTCGAACACAAAAATTTGATGTCACACGAGCCAGGTATGACCATTTTAATTTACTCACGGGCTCTTCTCAAGTCCCTCCTCAAATTGGCTAATTCCTTCATGTCTCTCGACCTGAGTTTCAAAATCTTGAGTTTTTAATTCCATGTCATAGCTAGAGTTGTTATCTTCGATTCGCATGCTCGAACACAAAAATTTGATGTCACACGAGCCAGGTATGACCATTTTAATTTACTCACGGGCTCTTCTCAAGTCCCTCCTCAAATTTGCTAATTTCTTCATGTCTCTCGACCTGAGTTTCAAAATTTTGAGTTTTTAATTCCATGTCATAGCTATAGTTGTTATCTTCGATTCGCATGTTTGAACACAGAAATCCGATATCACACGAGCCAGGTATGACCATTTTAATTTACTCAGGGGCTCTTCTCAACTCCCTCCTCAAATTGGCTAATTCCTTCATGTCTCTCGAGCTGAGGTTCAAAATCTTGATTTTTTAATTCCATAAGATAGCTAGCGTTGTGAGCTTCGATTCGCATCTTTGAACACAAAAATCCGATATCACACGAGCCAGGTATGACCATTTTAATTTACTCACGGGCTCTTGTCAACTCCCTCCTCAAATTTGCTAATTCCTTCATATCTCTCGACCTGAATTTCAAAATCTTGATTTTTTAATTCCATAAGATAGCTAGCATTGTTAGCTTCGATAAGCATGTTTGAACACAAAAATCCATTATCACACGAGCCAGGTATGAACATTTTAATTTACTCAGGGGCTCTTCTCAACTCCCTCCTCAAATTTGCTAATTTCTTCATGTCTCTCGACCTGAGTTTCAAAATCTTGATTTTTTAATTCCATAAGATAGCTAGCGTTGTTAGCTTCAATTCGCATCTTTGAACACAAAAATCCGATATCACACGAGCTAGGTATGACCATTTTAATTTACTCACAGGCTCTTCTCAAGTCCCTCCTCAAATTGGCTAATTCCTTCATGTCTCTCGACCTGAGTTTCAAAATCTTGATTTTTTAATTCCATAAGATAGCTAGGGTTGTGAGCTTCGATTTGCATGTTTGATCACAAAAATCCATTATCACACGAGCCAGGTATGACCATTTTAATTTACTCACGGGCTCTTCTCAAGTCCCTCCTCAAATTTTCTAATTTTTTCATGTCTCTCGACCTGAGTTTCAAAATCTTGATTTTTAAATTCAATAAGATAGCTAGCTTTGTTAGCTTCGATTTGCATCTTTGAACACAAAAATCCGATATCACACGAGCGAGGTATGACCATTCTAATTTACTCACGGGCTCTTCTCAAGTCCCTCCTCAAATTTGCTAATTCCTTCATGTCTCTTGACCTGAGTTTCAAAATCTTGAGTTTTTAATTCCATGTCATAGCTAGAGTTGTTATCTTCGATTCGCATGCTCGAACACAAAAATTTGATGTCACACGAGCCAGGTATGACCATTTTAATTTACTCACGGGCTCTTCTCAAGTCCCTCCTCAAATTTGCTAATTTTTTCATGTCTCTCGACCTGAGTTTCAAAATCTTGATTTTTAAATTCAATAAGATAGCTAGCTTTGTTAGCTTCGATTTGCATCTTTGAACACAAAAATCCGATATCACACGAGCGAGGTATGACCATTCTAATTTACTCATGGGCTCTTCTCAAGTCCCTCCTCAAATTTGCTAATTCCTTCATGTCTCTTGACCTGAGTTTCAAAATCTTGAGTTTTTAATTCCATGTCATAGCTAGAGTTGTTATCTTCGATTCGCATGTTCGAACACAAAAATTTGATGTCACACGAGCCAGGTATGACCATTTTAATTTACTCACGAGCTCTTCTCAAGTCCCTCCTCAAATTTGCTAATTTCTTCATGTCTCTCGACCTGAGTTTCAAAATCTTGATTTTTTAATTCCATGTCATAGCTAGGGTTGTGAACTTCAATTCGCATGTTTGAACACAAAAATCCGATATCACACGAGCCAGGTATGACCATTTTAATTTACTCACGGGCTCTTGTCAACTCCCTCCTCAAATTTGCTAATTTCTTCATGTCTCTCGACCTGAGTTTCAAAATCTTGATTTTTTAATTCCATAAGATAGCTAGCGTTGTTAGCTTCGATTCGCATCTTTGAACACAAAAATCCGATATCACACGAGCTAGGTATGACCATTTTAATTTACTCACAGGCTCTTCTCAAGTCCCTCCTCAAATTGGCTAATTCCTTCATGTCTCTCGACCTGAGTTTCAAAATCTTGATTTTTTAATTCCATAAGATAGCTAGGGTTGTGAGCTTCGATTTGCATGTTTGATCACAAAAATCCATTATCACACGAGCCAGGTATGAACATTTTAATTTACTCACGGGCTCTTCTCAAGTCCCTCCTCAAATTTGCTAATTTCTTCATGTCTCTCGACCTGAGTTTCAAAATCTTGAGTTTTTAATTCCATGTCATAGCTAGAGTTGTTATCTTCGATTCGCATGCTCGAACACAAAAATTTGATGTCACACGAGCCAGGTATGACCATTTTAATTTACTCACGGGCTCTTCTCAAGTCCCTCCTCAAATTTGCTAATTTTTTCATGTCTCTCGACCTGAGTTTCAAAATCTTGATTTTTAAATTCAATAAGATAGCTAGCTTTGTTAGCTTCGATTTGCATCTTTGAACACAAAAATCCGATATCACACGAGCGAGGTATGACCATTCTAATTTACTCATGGGCTCTTCTCAAGTCCCTCCTCAAATTTGCTAATTCCTTCATGTCTCTTGACCTGAGTTTCAAAATCTTGAGTTTTTAATTCCATGTCATAGCTAGAGTTGTTATCTTCGATTCGCATGCTCGAACACAAAAATTTGATGTCACACGAGCCAGGTATGACCATTTTAATTTACTCACGGGCTCTTCTCAAGTCCCTCCTCAAATTTGCTAATTTTTTCATGTCTCTCGACCTGAGTTTCAAAATCTTGATTTTTAAATTCAATAAGATAGCTAGCTTTGTTAGCTTCGATTTGCATCTTTGAACACAAAAATCCGATATCACACGAGCGAGGTATGACCATTCTAATTTACTCATGGGCTCTTCTCAAGTCCCTCCTCAAATTTGCTAATTCCTTCATGTCTCTTGACCTGAGTTTCAAAATCTTGATTTTTTAATTCCATGTCATAGCTAGGGTTGTGAGCTTTGATTCGCATGTTTGAACACAAAAATCCGATATCACACGAGCCAGGTATGACCATTTTAATTTACTCACAGGCTCTTCTCAAGTCCCTCCTCAAATTGGCTAATTCCTTCATGTCTCTCGACCTGAGTTTCAAAATCTTGAGTTTTTAATTCCATGTCATAGCTAGAGTTGTTATCTTCGATTCGCATGTTCGAACACAAAAATTTGATGTCACACGAGCCAGGTATGACCATTTTAATTTACTCACGAGCTCTTCTCAAGTCCCTCCTCAAATTTGCTAATTTCTTCATGTCTCTCGACCTGAGTTTCAAAATCTTGATTTTTTAATTCCATGTCATAGCTAGGGTTGTGAACTTCAATTCGCATGTTTGAACACAAAAATCCGATATCACACGAGCCAGGTATGACCATTTTAATTTACTCACGGGCTCTTGTCAACTCCCTCCTCAAATTTGCTAATTTCTTCATGTCTCTCGACCTGAGTTTCAAAATCTTGATTTTTTAATTCCATAAGATCGCTAGCGTTGTTAGCTTCGATTCGCATCTTTGAACACAAAAATCCGATATCACACGAGCTAGGTATGACCATTTTAATTTACTCACAGGCTCTTCTCAAGTCCCTCCTCAAATTGGCTAATTCCTTCATGTCTCTCGACCTGAGTTTCAAAATCTTGATTTTTTAATTCCATAAGATAGCTAGGGTTGTGAGCTTCGATTTGCATGTTTGATCACAAAAATCCATTATCACACGAGCCAGGTATGAACATTTTAATTTACTCACGGGCTCTTCTCAACTCCCTCCTCAAATTTGCTAATTTCTTCATGTCTCTCGACCTGAGTTTCAAAATCTTGAGTTTTTAATTCCATGTCATAGCTAGAGTTGTTATCTTCGATTCGCATGCTCGAACACAAAAATTTGATGTCACACGAGCCAGGTATGACCATTTTAATTTACTCACGGGCTCTTCTCAAGTCCCTCCTCAAATTTGCTAATTTTTTCATGTCTCTCGACCTGAGTTTCAAAATCTTGATTTTTAAATTCAATAAGATAGCTAGCTTTGTTAGCTTCGATTTGCATCTTTGAACACAAAAATCCGATATCACACGAGCGAGGTATGACCATTCTAATTTACTCATGGGCTCTTCTCAAGTCCCTCCTCAAATTTGCTAATTCCTTCATGTCTCTTGACCTGAGTTTCAAAATCTTGAGTTTTTAATTCCATGTCATAGCTAGAGTTGTTATCTTCGATTCGCATGCTCGAACACAAAAATTTGATGTCACACGAACCAGGTATGACCATTTTAATTTACTCACGGGCTCTTCTCAAGTCCCTCCTCAAATTTGCTAATTTTTTCATGTCTCTCGACCTGAGTTTCAAAATCTTGATTTTTAAATTCAATAAGATAGCTAGCTTTGTTAGCTTCGATTTGCATCTTTGAACACAAAAATCCGATATCACACGAGCGAGGTATGACCATTCTAATTTACTCATGGGCTCTTCTCAAGTCCCTCCTCAAATTTGCTAATTCCTTCATGTCTCTTGACCTGAGTTTCAAAATCTTGATTTTTTAATTCCATGTCATAGCTAGGGTTGTGAGCTTCGATTCGCATGTTGGAACACAAAAATCCGATATCACACGAGCCAGGTATGACCATTTTAATTTACTCACAGGCTCTTCTCAAGTCCCTCCTCAAATTGGTTAATTCCTTCATGTCTCTCGACCTGAGTTTTAAAATCTTGAGTTTTTAATTCCATGTCATAGCTAGAGTTGTTATCTTCGATTCGCATGTTTGAACACAGAAATCCGATATCACACGAGCCAGGTATGACCATTTTAATTTACTCAGGGGCTCTTCTCAACTCCCTCCTCAAATTGGCTAATTCCTTCATGTCTCTCGAGCTGAGGTTCAAAATCTTGATTTTTTAATTCCATAAGATAGCTAGCGTTGTTAGCTTCGATTCGCATCTTTGAACACAAAAATCCGATATCACACGAGCCAGGTATGACCATTTTAATTTACTCACAGGCTCTTCTCAAGTCCCTCCTCAAATTGGCTAATTCCTTCATGTCTCTCGACCTGAGTTTCAAAATTTTGATTTTTTAATTCCATAAGATAGCTAGGGTTGTGAGCTTCGATTTGCATGTTTGATCACAAAAATCCATTATCACACGAGCCAGGTATGAACATTTTAATTTACTCACGGGCTCTTCTCAAGTCCCTCCTCAAATTTGCTAATTTCTTCATGTCTCTCGACCTGAGTTTCAAAATCTTGATTTTTTAATTCCATGTCATAGCTAGAGTTGTTATCTTCGATTCGCATGCTCGAACACAAAAATTTGATGTCACACGAGCCAGGTATGACCATTTTAATTTACTCACGGGCTCTTCTCAAGTCCCTCCTCAAATTTGCTAATTTCTTCATGTCTCTCGACCTGAGTTTCAAAATCTTGAGTTTTTAATTCCATGTCATAGCTAGAGTTGTGAGCTTCGATTCGCATGTTCGAACACAAAAATCCGGTATCACACGAGCGAGGTATGACCATTTTAATTTACTCATGGGTTCTTCTCAAGTCCCTGTCATGAACAGTACTGAGACAGAGAAGGAATTAGTACTAAACGAAGGATTAGTACTATGAGAGGTGTGGAACTTCTTCGAGAGAAGGAAGAAGTGAGCGAGACAGAGAGAAAGAGAGAGAGAGAGAGAGAGAGAGTGAGTGATGATAAGAAAGATATTTATTATATGAAGAGAATATACAACGGTGGCTAAAAAGGCTTAAGACTGGCGTTGAACCAATTTGGTTCAACATAATGCCTAGTGCCCTCTTTTATAGTGTTTTCAGGAGTAATCCTGAAGCTTCTAGAATGTTCCAGAGAAATCTGGAATATACACTAATTTCCTATAATAAAATGTAAATGAAAATAATATCCTACGTATTACAATAGATGGTCTAATGGTCAAGAGCTCGACCCATATAACCTAAGGTCATGGGTTCGAGTCTTGCCATATCATGACACTATCCCCCCTTTAAAACGACGAGTGTCACGAGTCGTCTTGGATTGAGGACCCGGTTTGTGTGGATATTGACGATGGAAGTCTTCAAGAAGAGCACGAGCATTGGTTACATTCTCGATCGGTTCCCAAGTACGTTCGCTGGGACTATAGCCTAGCCAATCGACTAGATAGTAGAGCTTGTTGCGAACAATCTTGGAATCAAGAATGGCGGCAACCTCGTACTCCGGCCCATCTTCAAGCTCGATCGGGGGTGGAGGTTGGATAAGACGTTCTGGGATGGTGCTCTCGTGGTAGGGTTCGAAGAGAGAACTATGAAACACCGGATGTATTCGAAGTTGAGGAGGTAGATCGAGACGAAAAGCAACATCATTAATCTTTCCAATAATACGGAAAGGACCTAATCGCCGATAATCCAACTTCTCACATGGGCGAGTAGTCTTGATGTGTCGTCGTAGCAACCACACCCGATCTCCAATATTAAAACTAGATGGAAGTCGATGACGATCCGCGTAGACCTTGTGTGTTTGTTGAGCTTGTTGGAGATGAGTAGATAAATCCGCTTGTATCTTGCGTAACCGCTCCAAACGATCCTCCGCGCACGGATTTGTGGACACCTCTGGGGTTTCAAGTACACTCCACCGGGGGTGACATCCCGTATAAGCATAAAATGGCGTAACTTTAGTGGATGCGTGGATAGAGTTGTTATAGGCAAATTCGGCGAAGTGGAGAATATCTGCCCAGTCGTCCTGATGATAGCTGAGAAAGCACCGCAGATACTGCTCCAACGTTTGATTTGTTCGTTCAGCTTGGCCGTCAGTTTGTGGGTGGTAGCCGGAAGAGAGGTTACAAGTGACCTTGAGCATGTTAAAAAGGTGCTTCCAGAATTTTGACACGAACTGGGGTCCACGATCGCTGATGATACTATCGGGGAGTCCATGATGCCGACATACTTCACGCATGACAATTTCGGCAGTGTCTTCACTGGAGATCTCCTTAGTACATGGCAAGAAATGAGCCATCTTCGTATATCGATCGACCACCGTTAGAATCGCATTGAACCCCTTAGAGACTGGAAGATCTGTGATGAAGTCTAGAGCAATGGATTGCCACGGCTTGCTTGGAATTGATAATGGTTCTAATAAACCATATGGATGATGCCTTGGCATTTTCGCTCTGCAACATGTATCACAAGTCCGAACAAAATCCTCGACAAATTGTCGCATACAGGGCCACCAGAATGATCGTTGTACTAAATGTAATGTTTTAGTACTACCAAAATGCCCAGCTGTATATGTGTCATGACAGTTTTGTACTACTCGAAGGCGGCAAGAACCATTAGGAACATACAAAAGTTCTTTAAAGAAGAGTAATCCATCATGGTATTTGAATTGCCGATAGTCCGTACCTGGTGGTTGCGACTGTGAACACGACGCTCGAGAGGGATCAATTTGTGCTAGTATAGCTTGGGCGAACGCATCTGTCTTCAAGTCTTCACGCATGGTATCGATAACGCGGGAATCCATAGGCATGTCAAAGATTTGTGTTGCTTGTAATCGTGCCGGTCCCAAGATGACTTGTTTTTGGTTATCGAAGGCTGGCTCGCCGGGACGGGGTGCTAGATACGAACGCCGTGATAATGCATCTGCCTTCCCTTGGTGCCTCCCCGGACGATATGTAATTTTGAAGTCGAAACGCGTGAGGAAGTGGGCCCACCGAGCTTGACGTCGATTCAACACACGAGCATCCTGAAAGTAGGCAAGATTCTTGTGGTCACTAAATACGGTAACTGGATGAGAGGATCCCTCCAGAAAATGCCTCCATTGCATAAAAGAATCCACTATTGCCAATAGCTCCTTATCATGGATTTCGTAGTTGATTTCGGCGGCATCAAACTTGCGTGAGTGAAAAGCCACAGGATGTAGCTTTTCATCATTCCCCTGTTGTGACAGAATGCTCCCCAATGCAAAATCCGATGCGTCAGCTTCGATAATGAATGGTTTCTCCGGATCGACATGAGCTAGAATTGGAGCCGATGTAAATGCTTTTTTAAGACTCTCGAAAGCCATGTCCGTTTCTTCAGACCAGATGAACGGTTGTCCCTTCCTGGTAAGTTGTGTGAGAGGTAGAACGATCTTTGAGTAATCCTGTATGAACTTCCGGTAAAAATTGGCAAAGCCTAAGAAGCATTGCACATCCCGTACCGAACGCGGAGTCTGCCATTCTACCACCGTTCTGACCTTAGCTGGGTCCATGGAGATGCCTTCTAACGAAATGATGTAGCCGAGAAATTCCACTTGGTTGCACCCGAAACTACATTTTTCTAGCTTTGCATACAGACCATGTTCTCGAAGTCGTTTTAGTACTAATAGTACATGAGAATCATGTTCTTCTTGGGTCTTTGAATAAACCAGTAGATCATCCAAATAGATGATCAAACAATCATCCAATAGATCTCGGAATATATCATTAGCCATGTGCTGGAAGACTGCCGGCGCATTAGTGAGGCCGAACGGCATGACAGTATACTCGAAGTGCCCATATCTGGTGCGAAACGCGGTCTTCCATTCGTCTCCTGGTCGGATCCGTACGAGGTTATATGCTCCCCGTAAGTCGATCTTCGTGAAGAACCTGGCACCATTGATCCGTTCTAAAAGACTTGAGATAAGGGGAAGAGCATACCTATTCCTGATTGTAACCTTATTCAAGCCACGGTAATCTACAACGAGACGAAGCGATCCATCTTTTTTCTTGACGAAGAAAATGGGCGCACCGGCTGGAGATTTCGAATGCCGAATGAAACCATTTTCCAAATTCTCCTCTATATAGGCCCGAAGGACTTCCAGCTCGGTTGGTGACAAATTGTAGATCGGTCCCCATGGCGGCTCTTTTCCCGGTTGTAAATCGATGGGGCAATCGTACGGTCGATGATGAGGAAGTGTGTTGGCTTGTACTTTATCGAACACATCGGTGTAATGGCGATACTTCTCGGGAAGTTGAACGGTGGATTCTTCTTTAGTGGTGTTGGAGGGGTTTACTGATATTGCAAAGAGGAACATTTCCTCCTTGTGCCCTTCTTTACGCAACTGACGTAGCGAAATGGTTGCCATCTTCTGAGTTGACCCTTGGGTTTGTCGACACCGGATTTCTCTTGTTCTCCAATCTATGTCAGGGTTATGTAACTCGAACCACGGTAGTCCTAAAACTATAGGATGTTCTGGGATACTAATAATATTAAATGATACTACACATACTAAGTTATCTAGGACAATATTAATGGGCTCTGACTCTTCTAGGATATTTCCGGAAGCAATGGGACGTCCATCAATGACTACTACAGAGGCTGGACACTGGAGTTTTCTTAGGGATATCTTATGAGCTTGAGCAAATTTCTTATCCATAAAGCAAGAGTTAGCTCCGGAATCTAGGAGTGCTAGGACATGTACTGGAGGGGTACTTTTAGTACTAACTATTACTTGGGCTACGAACACATCACTAACTTGCTTAGAGGGAATGGAACCACTAATGGGCTGCACAGATCTAGGGCTGTCCAACCAAACGGCTCCTATTTTGGCTGGACTTAGTCGTTTAACTCTTCTTCTAACTGACTAAGGACATCAAATTTGTTTGCTAGATCTGGGATATTAGTACTATTAGGACTATCAGATATCCCTACTGAAATAGGCTCGGATTTAGTACAATTAGAACTAGCGACTATTTGGTTTACCTGTCTTCTTGGCCTATGGGGGCAATTTATTGCGATATGTCCTGGTCCACCGCAGTAAAGACATAGTCGATTTGTACGGCGTCGCTGCTTTTCTTCTTCGGATAATGGCCCTCGACGACGTTGTCGTAGTGTATTTCGTACACTACGTGAAAAAGTAAAAATAATATAAATGATTAAATTACATATAAATAAATAAAATAAGAATATCAAAATATTTATCACGTGCATAGGGCAAGATTCGAACCTTGTACCTCCACGTAGCCAAACTTCAACTTTACCATTATGCTACCTTATCTTTAGTGTTCTATAAATAGATTTAATAACTATAAGTGCTTTATTTGCGCCTACCTTTATTAAAAAGGTAAATCATGCATTTTTAGAGTGCGTGAATATTTTATAGAAAAACGCAAGCAACTAAAAAGTGACTCATGCACATCTAGCGTGCATGAGCACTATATTTAGCAAATAAAAGCAAGGATTAGAAAAGCATCACATGCACATTTAGTGTGCATGAACATATTAGAAAAAAAAAGCATGTAGCTATGCTTAGTCTCTCCCATCACTACATAAGGATGGGGAGCACAATGTAATAGGTGTGTGAAAAATATTTGGGAAATTGGATATATTTCCTAAAACACCAATTAATAAACTATACTCGTGGGATTCACGAGAATTCTATATCATTCTCTTTCAACCGAAGTTTATATTCTTATATTCATATTGATTAATCTAATACAATACACTCGTGGGATTCACGAGTTTGCTATAACTCTTTCTTACAACATATTTATATTCTTATTAGCCTTAAAACTCTCCTCTTCCTAGTCCAAAACCTCAGTGGTTCCCACCCGACTCACGCAAACGATCCGGAGCCGAAAGGCACGACAACGTGTAGTGTCAATCTCCATCGGAGTCGGAGTATTCGCTGGAGACGCATTATATGACTCCCTCGGAAAAGGTCTTGCTACCACTGAGGCGTAGGTGGGCTCTGATCTTGCCCTCGGCATCTGTAGCTGTCGTTCCGAACGTCGCTCAAAGAGGCGGTTGTCACATCTCACCGCACGACTGATTGCTTCTGTTAAGGACTTTGGCTCTTCGGGGAAGGTCAAGAGTAAATCCTTGACGTCGTTGCGTAAACCATAACGGAATTGCTCCATCAACGCTTGATCATCCCAAGGGATATCGGCGGCGAGTAGGCGAAAATCTGCAGCGTATGCGGAGGCTGGACGGTCACCTTGGCGTAATCGCCGGATTTTGTTGATTGCGGTCCTGATGCTGTCAGTATCTCCGAAACATGCTTTAAACTCACCTAGAAACTCTTCAAAATTGTTGAGTAACGGAGATTCCTTTTCTAATAGTGGAGCGAACCATGACAACGCTGAGCCACTTAACAAAGTGCCTACTAAACCCACTCGTGATGCATCGGTGGGATATCGGGAAGGATGCATTTGAATAACTAATCGTACCTGGTTAAGGAACCCTCTAAACTGCGATCGCGTTCCATCGAACTTCGTGGGAAGGCCAATCTTAGGTTCTTTATGAATCCCTTGTGTTCCGGGCCCATGTTGTTGCATCGCTACGATGGTGGCTTCGAGTTGTTGCACGCGTAACGCAAGTTCCCCATGTTGTTGTTGCGTTTGCTGCTTTTCTAAGGAGATTTGCTGAAGATCCCCCAGCAACCGTTGGTTTTCTTGTTCCAAAGCATGGAACTTCTCCTTCAAGCATTGGAATTCCGAGAAAACAGATTGATATTCTTCAGCGCTAACAGTGGCCATGGGATGAAAGAAAAGAGGAATAAAAGATTAGTAGGAAATGAGAGAGACAGAAGGTAGGAAAATTGGTTCAAACTGTCATGAACAGTACTGAGACAGAGAAGGAATTAGTACTAAACGAAGGATTAGTACTATGAGAGGTGTGGAACTTCTTCGAGAGAAGGAAGAAGTGAGCGAGACAGAGAGAAAGAGAGAGAGAGAGAGAGAGAGAGAGAGTGATGATAAGAAAGATATTTATTATATGAAGAGAATATACAACGGTGGCTAAAAAGGCTTAAGACTGGCGTTGAACCAATTTGGTTCAACATAATGCCTAGTGCCCTCTTTTATAGTGTTTTCAGGAGTAATCCTGAAGCTTCTAGAATGTTCCAGAGAAATCTGGAATATACACTAATTTCCTATAATAAAATGTAAATGAAAATAATATCCTACGTATTACAATAGATGGTCTAATGGTCAAGACCTCGACCCATATAACCTAAGGTCATGGGTTCGAGTCTTGCCATATCATGACAGTCCCTCCTCAAATTTGCTAATTCTTTCATGTCTCTCGACCTGAGTTTCAAAATCTTGATTTTTTAATTCCATAAGATAGCTAGCATTGTTAGCTTCGATAAGCATGTTTGAACACAAAAATCCATTATCACACGAGCCAGGTATGAACATTTTAATTTACTCAGGGGCTCTTCTCAACTCCCTCCTCAAATTTGCTAATTTCTTCATGTCTCTCGACCTGAGTTTCAAAATCTTGATTTTTTAATTCCATGTCATAGCTAGGGTTCTGAGCTTCCATTCGCATCTTTGAACACAAAAATCCGATATCACACGAGCCAGGTATGACCATTTTAATTTAGTCACGGGCTCTTCTCAAGTCCCTCCTCAAATTTGCTAATTTCTTCATGTCTCTCGACCTGAGTTTCAAAATCTTGAGTTTTTAATTCCATGTCATAGCTAGAGTTGTGAGCTTCGATTCGCATGTACGAACACAAAAATCCGATATCACACGAGCGAGGTATGACCATTTTAATTTACTCATGGGTTCTTCTCAAGTCCCTCCTCAAATTTGCTAATTCCTTCATGTCTCTTGACCTAAGTTTGAAAATCTTGATTTTTTAATTCCATGTCATAGGTAGGGTTGTGAGCTTCCATTCGCATCTTTGAACACAAAAATCCGATATCACACGAGCCAGGTATGACCATTTTAATTTACTCACGGGCTCTTGTCAACTCCCTCCTCAAATTTGCTAATTTCTTCATGTCTCTCGACCTGAGTTTCAAAATCTTGATTTTTTAATTCTATATCATAGCTAGCATTGTTAGCTTCGATAAGCATGTTTGAACACAGAAATCCGATATCACACGAGCCAGGTATGACCATTTTAATTTACTCAGGGGCTCTTCTCAACTCCCTCCTCAACTTTGCTAATTTTTTCATGTCTCTCGACCTGAGTTTCAAAATCTTGATTTTTAAATTCAATAAGATAGCTAGCTTTGTTAGCTTCGATTTGCATCTTTGAACACAAAAATCCGATATCACACGAGCGAGGTATGACCATTCTAATTTACTCATGGGCTCTTCTCAAGTCCCTCCTCAAATTTGCTAATTCCTTCATGTCTCTTGACCTGAGTTTCAAAATCTTGATTTTTTAATTCCATAAGATAGCTAGCGTTGTTAGCTTCGATTCGCATCTTTGAACACAAAAATCCGATATCACACGAGCCAGGTATGACCAATTTAATTTACTCACAGGCTCTTCTCAAGTCCCTCCTCAAATTGGCTAATTTCTTCATGTCTCTCGACCTGAGTTTCAAAATCTTGATTTTTTAATTCCATAAGATAGCTGGGGTTGTGAGCTTCGATTTGCATGTTTGATCACAAAAATCCATTATCACACGAGCCAGGTATGAACATTTTAATTTACTCACGGGCTCTTCTCAAGTCCCTCCTCAAATTTGCTAATTTCTTCATGTCTCTCGACCTGAGTTTCAAAATCTTGATTTTTTAATTCCATGTCATAGCTAGGGTTCTGAGCTTCCATTCGCATGTTTGAATACAGAAATCCGATATCACACGAGCCAGGTATGACCATTTTAATTTACTCACGGGCTCTTCTCAAGTCCCTCCTCAAATTTGCTAATTTCTTCATGTCTCTCGACCTGAGTTTCAAAATCTTGAGTTTTTAATTCCATGTCATAGCTAGAGTTGTGAGCTTCGATTCGCATGTTCGAACACAAAAATCCGATATCACACGAGCGAGGTATGACCATTTTAATTTACTCATGGGTTCTTCTCAAGTCCCTCCTCAAATTTGCTAATTCCTTCATGTCTCTCGACCTGAGTTTCAAAATCTTGATTTTTTAATTATATATCATAGCTAACGTTGTTAGCTTCGATTCGCATGTTTGAACACAAAAATCCGATATCACACGAGCCAGGTATGACCATTTTAATTTACTCACAGGCTCTTCTCAAGTCCCTCCTCAAATTGGCTAATTCCTTCATGTCTCTCGACCGGAGTTTCAAAATCTTGATTTTTTAATTCCATAAGATAGCTAGGGTTGTGAGCTTCGATTTGCATGTTTGATCACAAAAATCCATTATCACACGAGCCAGGTATGAACATTTTAATTTACTCACGGGCTCTTCTCAAGTCCCTCCTCAAATTTGCTAATTTCTTCATGTCTCTTGACCTGAGTTTCAAAATCTTGATTTTTTAATTCCATGTCATAGCTAGGGTTGTGAGCTTCGATTCGCATGTTTGAACACAAAAATCCGATATCACATGAGCCAGGTATGACCATTTTAATTTACTCACGGGCTCTTGTCAACTCCCTCCTCAAATTTGCTAATTTCTTCATGTCTCTTGACCTGAGTTTCAAAATCTTGATTTTTTAATTCCATGTCATAGCTAGGGTTGTGAGCTTCCATTCACATCTTTGAACTCAAAAATCCGATATCACACGAGCCAGGTATGACCACTTTAATTTACTCACGGGCTCTTCTCAATTCCCTTCTCAAATTTGCTAATTTCTTCATGTCTCTGGACCTGAGTTTCAAAATCTTGATTTTTTAATTCCATGTCATAGCTAGGGTTGTGAGCTTCGATTCGCATCTTTGAACACAAAAATCTGATATCACACGAGCCAGGTATGACCATTTTAATTTACTCACAGGCTCTTCTCAAGTCCCTCCTCAAATTGGCTAATTCCTTCATGTCTGTCGACCTGAGTTTCAAAATCTTGATTTTTTAATTCCATAAGATAGCTAGGGTTGAGACCTTAGATTTGCATGTTTGATCACAAAAATCCATTATCACACGAGCCAGGTATGAATATTTTAAATTACTCACGGGCTCTTTTCAACTCCCTCCTCAAATTTGCTAATTTCTTCATGTCTCTTGACCTGAGTTTCAAAATCTTGATTTTTTAATTCCATGTCATAGCTAGGGTTGTGAGCTTTGATTCGCATGTTTGAACAGAAAAAACCGATATCACACGAGCCAGGTATGACCATTTTAATTTACTAACGGGCTCTTGTCAACTCCCTCCTCAAATTTGCTAATTTCTTCATGTCTCTCGACCTGAGTTTCCAAATCTTGATTTTTAAATTCAATAAGATAGCTAGCCTTGTTAGCTTCGATTTGCATGTTTGATCACAAAAATCCATTATCAAACGAGCCAGGTATGAACATTTTAATTTTGTCACGGGCTCTTCTCAACTCCCTCCTCAAATTTGCTAATTTCTTCATCTCTCTCGACCTGATTTCCATAAGATAGCTAGCGTTGTTAGCTTCGATTCGCATCGTTGAACACAAAAATCCGATATGACACGAGCCAGGTATGACCATTTTAATTTACTCACGGGCTCTTGTCAACTCCCTCCTCAAATTTGCTAATTTCTTCATGTCTCTCGACCTGAGTTTCCAAATCTTGATTTTTAAATTCAATAAGATAGCTAGCTTTGTTAGCTTCGATTTGCATGTTTGATCACAAAAATCCATTATCACACGAGCCAGGTATGAACATTTTAATTTACTCACGGGCTCTTCTCAACTCCCTCCTCAAATTTGCTAATTTCTTCATGTCTCTTGACCTGAGTTTCAAAATCTTGATTTTTTAATTCCATGTCATAGCTAGGGTTGTGAGCTTCGATTCGCATGTTTGAACACAAAAATCCGATATCACATGAGCCAGGTATGACCATTTTAATTTACTCACGGGCTCTTGTCAACTCCCTCCTCAAATTTGCTAATTTCTTCATGTCTCTTGACCTGAGTTTCAAAATCTTGATTTTTTAATTCCATGTCATAGCTAGGGTTGTGAGCTTCCATTCACATCTTTGAACTCAAAAATCCGATATCACACGAGCCAGGTATGACCACTTTAATTTACTCACGGGCTCTTCTCAATTCCCTTCTCAAATTTGCTAATTTCTTCATGTCTCTCGACCTGAGTTTCAAAATCTTGATTTTTTAATTCCATGTCATAGCTAGGGTTGTGAGCTTCGATTCGCATCTTTGAACACAAAAATCTGATATCACACGAGCCAGGTATGACCATTTTAATTTACTCACAGGCTCTTCTCAAGTCCCTCCTCAAATTGGCTAATTCCTTCATGTCTGTCGACCTGAGTTTCAAAATCTTGATTTTTTAATTCCATAAGATAGCTAGGGTTGAGACCTTAGATTTGCATGTTTGATCACAAAAATCCATTATCACATGAGCCAGGTATGAATATTTTAAATTACTCACGGGCTCTTTTCAACTCCCTCCTCAAATTTGCTAATTTCTTCATGTCTCTTGACCTGAGTTTCAAAATCTTGATTTTTTAATTCCATGTCATAGCTAGGGTTGTGAGCTTCGATTCGCATGTTTGAACAGAAAAAACCGATATCACACGAGCCAGGTATGACCATTTTAATTTACTAACGGGCTCTTGTCAACTCCCTCCTCAAATTTGCTAATTTCTTCATGTCTCTCGACCTGAGTTTCCAAATCTTGATTTTTAAATTCAATAAGATAGCTAGCCTTGTTAGCTTCGATTTGCATGTTTGATCACAAAAATCCATTATCAAACGAGCCAGGTATGAACATTTTAATTTTGTCACGGGCTCTTCTCAACTCCCTCCTCAAATTTGCTAATTTCTTCATCTCTCTCGACCTGATTTCCATAAGATAGCTAGCGTTGTTAGCTTCGATTCGCATCGTTGAACACAAAAATCCGATATCACACGAGCCAGGTATGACCATTTTAATTTACTCACGGGCTCTTGTCAACTCCCTCCTCAAATTTGCTAATTTCTTCATGTCTCTCGACCTGAGTTTCCAAATCTTGATTTTTAAATTCAATAAGATAGCTAGCTTTGTTAGCTTCGATTTGCATGTTTGATCACAAAAATCCATTATCACACGAGCCAGGTATGAACATTTTAATTTACTCACGGGCTCTTCTCAACTCCCTCCTCAAATTTGCTAATTTCTTCATGTTTCTCGACCTGAGTTTCAAAATCTTGATTTTTTAATTCCATGTCATAGCTAGGGTTGTGAGCTTCGATTCGCATGTTTGAACACAAAAATCCGATATCACACGAGCCAGGTATGACCATTTTAATTTACTCACGGGCTCTTGTCAACTCCCTCCTCAAATTTGCTAATTCCTTCATGTCTCTCGACCTGAGTTTCAAAATCTTGATTTTTAAATTCAATAAGATAGCTAGCTTTGTTAGCTTCGATTTGCATCTTTGAACACAAAAATCCGATATCACACGAGCGAGGTATAACCATTTTAATTTACTCATGGGTTCTTCTCAAGTCCCTCCTCAAATTTGCTAATTCCTTCATGTCTCTTGACCTAAGTTTGAAAATCTTGATTTTTTAATTCCATGTCATAGCTAGGGTTGTGAGCTTCCATTCGCATCTTTGAACACAAAAATCCGATATCACACGAGCCAGGTATGACCATTTTAATTTACTCACGGGCTCTTGTCAACTCCCTCCTCAAATTTGCTAATTTCTTCATGTCTCTCGACCTGAGTTTCAAAATCTTGATTTTTTAATTCTATATCATAGCTAGCATTGTTAGCTTCGATATGCATGTTTGAACACAGAAATCCGATATCAGACGAGCCAGGTATGACCATTTTAAATTTACTCAGGGGCTCTTCTCAAGTCCCTCCTCAAATTGGCTAATTCCTTCATGTCTGTCGACCTGAGTTTCAAAATCTTGATTTTTTAATTCCATAAGATAGCTAGGGTTGAGACCTTAGATTTGCATGTTTGATCACAAAAATCCATTATCACACGAGCCAGGTATGAATATTTTAAATTACTCACGGGCTCTTTTCAACTCCCTCCTCAAATTTGCTAATTTCTTCATGTCTCTTGACCTGAGTTTCAAAATCTTGATTTTTTAATTCCATGTCATAGCTAGGGTTGTGAGCTTCGATTCGCATGTTTGAACACAAAAATCCGATATCACACGAGCCAGGTATGACCATTTTAATTTACTAACGGGCTCTTGTCAACTCCCTCCTCAAATTTGCTAATTTCTTCATGTCTCTCGACCTGAGTTTCCAAATCTTGATTTTTAAATTCAATAAGATAGCTAGCCTTGTTAGCTTCGATTTGCATGTTTGATCACAAAAATCCATTATCAAACGAGCCAGGTATGAACATTTTAATTTTGTCACGGGCTCTTCTCAACTCCCTCCTCAAATTTGCTAATTTCTTCATCTCTCTCGACCTGATTTTCAAAATCTTGATTTTTTAATTCCATAAGATAGCTAGCGTTGTTAGCTTCGATTCGCATCGTTGAACACAAAAATCCGATATCACACGAGCCAGGTAAGACCATTTTAATTTACTCACGGGCTCTTGTCAACTCCCTCCTCAAATTTGCTAATTTCTTCATGTCTCTCGACCTGAGTTTCCAAATCTTGATTTTTAAATTCAATAAGATAGCTAGCTTTGTTAGCTTCGATTTGCATGTTTGATCACAAAAATCCATTATCACACGAGCCAGGTATGAACATTTTAATTTACTCACGGGCTCTTCTCAACTCCCTCCTCAAATTTGCTAATTTCTTCATGTTTCTCGACCTGAGTTTGAAAATCTTGATTTTTTAACTCCATGTCATAGCTAGGGTTGTGAGCTTCGATTCGCATGTTTGAACACAAAAATCCGATATCACACGAGCCAGGTATGACCATTTTAATTTACTAACGGGCTCTTGTCAACTCCCTCCTCAAATTTGCTAATTTCTTCATGTCTCTCGACCTGAGTTTCCAAATCTTGATTTTTAAATTCAATAAGATAGCTAGCCTTGTTAGCTTCGATTTGCATGTTTGATCACAAAAATCCATTATCAAACGAGCCAGGTATGAACATTTTAATTTTGTCACGGGCTCTTCTCAACTCCCTCCTCAAATTTGCTAATTTCTTCATCTCTCTCGACCTGATTTTCAAAATCTTGATTTTTTAATTCCATAAGATAGCTAGTGTTGTTAGCTTCGATTCGCATCGTTGAACACAAAAATCCGATATCACACGAGCCAGGTATGACCATTTTAATTTACTCACGGGCTCTTGTCAACTCCCTCCTCAAATTTGCTAATTTCTTCATGTCTCTCGACCTGAGTTTCCAAATCTTGATTTTTAAATTCAATAAGATAGCTAGCTTTGTTAGCTTCGATTTGCATGTTTGATCACAAAAATCCATTATCACACGAGCCAGGTATGAACATTTTAATTTACTCACGGGCTCTTCTCAACTCCCTCCTCAAATTTGCTAATTTCTTCATGTTTCTCGACCTGAGTTTCAAAATCTTGATTTTTTAATTCCATGTCATAGCTAGGGTTGTGAGCTTCGATTCGCATGTTTGAACACAAAAATCCGATATCACACGAGCCAGGTATGACCATTTTAATTTACTCACGGGCTCTTGTCAACTCCCTCCTCAAATTTGCTAATTTCTTCATGTCTCTCGACCTGAGTTTCAAAATCTTGATTTTTAAATTCAATAAGATAGCTAGCTTTGTTAGCTTCGATTTGCATCTTTGAACACAAAAATCCGATATCACACGAGCGAGGTATGACCATTTTAATTTACTCATGGGTTCTTCTCAAGTCCCTCCTCAAATTTGCTAATTTCTTCATGTCTCTTGACCTGAGTTTCAAAATCTTGATTTTTTAATTCCATGTCATAGGTAGGGTTGTGAGCTTCCATTCGCATCTTTGAACACAAAAATCCGATATCACACGAGCCAGGTATGACCATTTTAATTTACTCACGGGCTCTTCTCAACTCCCTCCTCAAATTTGCTAATTTCTTCATGTCTCTCGAGCTGAAGTTCAAAATCTTGATTTTTTAATTCCATAAGATAGCTAGCGTTGTTAGCTTCGATTCGCATCTTTGAACACAAAAATCCGATATCACACGAGCTAGGTATGACCATTTTAATTTACTCACAGGCTCTTCTCAAGTCCCTCCTCAAATTGGCTAATTCCTTCATGTCTCTCGACCTGAGTTTCAAAATCTTGATTTTTTAATTCCATAAGATAGCTAGGGTTGTGAGCTTCGATTTGCATGTTTGATCACAAAAATCCATTATCACACGAGCCAGGTATGATCATTTTAATTTACTCACGGGCTCTTCTCAACTCCCTCCTCAAATTTGCTAATTTCTTCATGTCTCTCGACCTGAGTTACAAAATCTTGAGTTTTTAATTCCATGTCATAGCTAGAGTTGTTATCTTCGATTCGCATGCTCGAACACAAAAATTTGATGTCACACGAGCCAGGTATGACCATTTTAATTTACTCACGGGCTCTTCTCAAGTCCCTCCTCAAATTTGCTAATTTTTTCATGTCTCTCGACCTGAGTTTCAAAATCTTGATTTTTAAATTCAATAAGATAGCTAGCTTTGTTAGCTTCGATTTGCATCTTTGAACACAAAAATCCGATATCACACGAGCGAGGTATGACCATTCTAATTTACTCACGGGCTCTTCTCAAGTCCCTCCTCAAATTTGCTAATTCCTTCATGTCTCTTGACCTGAGTTTCAAAATCTTGAGTTTTTAATTCCATGTCATAGCTAGAGTTGTTATCTTCGATTCGCATGCTCGAACACAAAAATTTGATGTCACACGAGCCAGGTATGACCATTTTAATTTACTCACGGGCTCTTCTCAAGTCCCTCCTCAAATTTGCTAATTTTTTCATGTCTCTCGACCTGAGTTTCAAAATCTTGATTTTTAAATTCAATAAGATAGCTAGCTTTGTTAGCTTCGATTTGCATCTTTGAACACAAAAATCCGATATCACACGAGCGAGGTATGACCATTCTAATTTACTCATGGGCTCTTCTCAAGTCCCTCCTCAAATTTGCTAATTTCTTCATGTCTCTCGACCTGAGTTTCAAAATCTTGATTTTTTAATTCCATGTCATAGCTAGGGTTGTGAGCTTCAATTCGCATGTTTGAACACAAAAATCCGATATCACACGAGCCAGGTATGACCATTTTAATTTACTCACGGGCTCTTGTCAACTCCCTCCTCAAATTTGCTAATTTCTTCATGTCTCTCGACCTGAGTTTCAAAATCTTGATTTTTTAATTCCATAAGATAGCTAGCGTTGTTAGCTTCGATTCGCATCTTTGAACACAAAAATCCGATATCACACGAGCCAGGTATGACCATTTTAATTTACTCACAGGCTCTTCTCAAGTCCCTCCTCAAATTGGCTAATTCCTTCATGTCTCTTGACCTAAGTTTGAAAATCTTGATTTTTTAATTCCATGTCATAGCTAGGGTTGTGAGCTTCCATTCGCATCTTTGAACACAAAAATCCGATATCACACGAGCCAGGTATGACCATTTTAATTTACTCACGGGCTCTTGTCAACTCCCTCCTCAAATTTGCTAATTTCTTCATGTCTCTCGACCTGAGTTTCAAAATCTTGATTTTTTAATTCTATATCATAGCTAGCATTGTTAGCTTCGATATGCATGTTTGAACACAGAAATCCGATATCAGACGAGCCAGGTATGACCATTTTAAATTTACTCAGGGGCTCTTCTCAAGTCCCTCCTCAAATTGGCTAATTCCTTCATGTCTGTCGACCTGAGTTTCAAAATCTTGATTTTTTAATTCCATAAGATAGCTAGGGTTGAGACCTTAGATTTGCATGTTTGATCACAAAAATCCATTATCACACGAGCCAGGTATGAATATTTTAAATTACTCACGGGCTCTTTTCAACTCCCTCCTCAAATTTGCTAATTTCTTCATGTCTCTTGACCTGAGTTTCAAAATCTTGATTTTTTAATTCCATGTCATAGCTAGGGTTGTGAGCTTCGATTCGCATGTTTGAACACAAAAATCCGATATCACACGAGCCAGGTATGACCATTTTAATTTACTAACGGGCTCTTGTCAACTCCCTCCTCAAATTTGCTAATTTCTTCATGTCTCTCGACCTGAGTTTCCAAATCTTGAGTTTTAAATTCAATAAGATAGCTAGCCTTGTTAGCTTCGATTTGCATGTTTGATCACAAAAATCCATTATCAAACGAGCCAGGTATGAACATTTTAATTTTGTCACGGGCTCTTCTCAACTCCCTCCTCAAATTTGCTAATTTCTTCATCTCTCTCGACCTGATTTTCAAAATCTTGATTTTTTAATTCCATAAGATAGCTAGCGTTGTTAGCTTCGATTCGCATCGTTGAACACAAAAATCTGATATCACACGAGCCAGGTAAGACCATTTTAATTTACTCACGGGCTCTTGTCAACTCCCTCCTCAAATTTGCTAATTTCTTCATGTCTCTTGACCTGAGTTTCAAAATCTTGATTTTTTAATTCCATGTCATAGCTAGGGTTGTGAGCTTCCATTCACATCTTTGAACTCAAAAATCCGATATCACACGAGCCAGGTATGACCACTTTAATTTACTCACGGGCTCTTCTCAATTCCCTTCTCAAATTTGCTAATTTCTTCATGTCTCTCGACCTGAGTTTCAAAATCTTGATTTTTTAATTCCATGTCATAGCTAGGGTTGTGAGCTTCGATTCGCATCTTTGAACACAAAAATCTGATATCACACGAGCCAGGTATGACCATTTTAATTTACTCACAGGCTCTTCTCAAGTCCCTCCTCAAATTGGCTAATTCCTTCATGTCTGTCCACCTGAGTTTCAAAATCTTGATTTTTTAATTCCATAAGATAGCTAGGGTTGAGACCTTAGATTTGCATGTTTGATCACAAAAATCCATTATCACATGAGCCAGGTATGAATATTTTAAATTACTCACGGGCTCTTTTCAACTCCCTCCTCAAATTTGCTAATTTCTTCATGTCTCTTGACCTGAGTTTCAAAATCTTGATTTTTTAATTCCATGTCATAGCTAGGGTTGTGAGCTTCGATTCGCATGTTTGAACAGAAAAAACCGATATCACACGAGCCAGGTATGACCATTTTAATTTACTAACGGGCTCTTGTCAACTCCCTCCTCAAATTTGCTAATTTCTTCATGTCTCTCGACCTGAGTTTCCAAATCTTGATTTTTAAATTCAATAAGATAGCTAGCCTCGTTAGCTTCGATTTGCATGTTTGATCACAAAAATCCATTATCAAACGAGCCAGGTATGAACATTTTAATTTTGTCACGGGCTCTTCTCAACTCCCTCCTCAAATTTGCTAATTTCTTCATCTCTCTCGACCTGATTTCCATAAGATAGCTAGCGTTGTTAGCTTCGATTCGCATCGTTGAACACAAAAATCCGATATCACACGAGCCAGGTATGACCATTTTAATTTACTCACGGGCTCTTGTCAACTCCCTCCTCAAATTTGCTAATTTCTTCATGTCTCTCGACCTGAGTTTCCAAATCTTGATTTTTAAATTCAATAAGATAGCTAGCTTTGTTAGCTTCGATTTGCATGTTTGATCACAAAAATCCATTATCACACGAGCCAGGTATGAACATTTTAATTTACTCACGGGCTCTTCTCAACTCCCTCCTCAAATTTGCTAATTTCTTCATGTTTCTCGACCTGAGTTTCAAAATCTTGATTTTTTAATTCCATGTCATAGCTAGGGTTGTGAGCTTCGATTCGCATGTTTGAACACAAAAATCCGATATCACACGAGCCAGGTATGACCATTTTAATTTACTCACGGGCTCTTGTCAACTCCCTCCTCAAATTTGCTAATTCCTTCATGTCTCTCGACCTGAGTTTCAAAATCTTGATTTTTAAATTCAATAAGATAGCTAGCTTTGTTAGCTTCGATTTGCATCTTTGAACACAAAAATCCGATATCACACGAGCGAGGTATGACCATTTTAATTTACTCATGGGTTCTTCTCAAGTCCCTCCTCAAATTTGCTAATTCCTTCATGTCTCTTGACCTAAGTTTGAAAATCTTGATTTTTTAATTCCATGTCATAGCTAGGGTTGTGAGCTTCCATTCGCATCTTTGAACACAAAAATCCGATATCACACGAGCCAGGTATGACCATTTTAATTTACTCACGGGCTCTTGTCAACTCCCTCCTCAAATTTGCTAATTTCTTCATGTCTCTCGACCTGAGTTTCAAAATCTTGATTTTTTAATTCTATATCATAGCTAGCATTGTTAGCTTCGATATGCATGTTTGAACACAGAAATCCGATATCAGACGAGCCAGGTATGACCATTTTAAATTTACTCAGGGGCTCTTCTCAAGTCCCTCCTCAAATTGGCTAATTCCTTCATGTCTGTCGACCTGAGTTTCAAAATCTTGATTTTTTAATTCCATAAGATAGCTAGGGTTGAGACCTTAGATTTGCATGTTTGATCACAAAAATCCATTATCACACGAGCCAGGTATGAATATTTTAAATTACTCACGGGCTCTTTTCAACTCCCTCCTCAAATTTGCTAATTTCTTCATGTCTCTTGACCTGAGTTTCAAAATCTTGATTTTTTAATTCCATGTCATAGCTAGGGTTGTGAGCTTCCATTCGCATCTTTGAACACAAAAATCCGATATCACACGAGCCAGGTATGACCATTTTAATTTACTAACGGGCTCTTGTCAACTCCCTCCTCAAATTTGCTAATTTCTTCATGTCTCTCGACCTGAGTTTCAAAATCTTGATTTTTAAATTCAATAAGATAGCTAGCCTTGTTAGCTTCGATTTGCATCTTTGAACACAAAAATCCGATATCACACGAGCGAGGTATGACCATTCTAATTTACTCACGGGCTCTTCTCAAGTCCCTCCTCAAATTTGCTAATTCCTTCATGTCTCTTGACCTGAGTTTCAAAATCTTGAGTTTTTAATTCCATGTCATAGCTAGAGTTGTTATCTTCGATTCGCATGCTCGAACACAAAAATTTGATGTCACACGAGCCAGGTATGACCATTTTAATTTACTCACGGGCTCTTCTCAAGTCCCTCCTCAAATTTGCTAATTTTTTCATGTCTCTCGACCTGAGTTTCAAAATCTTGATTTTTAAATTCAATAAGATAGCTAGCTTTGTTAGCTTCGATTTGCATCTTTGAACACAAAAATCCGATATCACACGAGCGAGGTATGACCATTCTAATTTACTCATGGGCTCTTCTCAAGTCCCTCCTCAAATTTGCTAATTTCTTCATGTCTCTCGACCTGAGTTTCAAAATCTTGATTTTTTAATTCCATGTCATAGCTAGGGTTGTGAGCTTCAATTCGCATGTTTGAACACAAAAATCCGATATCACACGAGCCAGGTATGACCATTTTAATTTACTCACGGGCTCTTGTCAACTCCCTCCTCAAATTTGCTAATTTCTTCATGTCTCTCGACCTGAGTTTCAAAATCTTGATTTTTTAATTCCATAAGATAGCTAGCGTTGTTAGCTTCGATTCGCATCTTTGAACACAAAACTCCGATATCACACGAGCCAGGTATGACCATTTTAATTTACTCACAGGCTCTTCTCAAGTCCCTCCTCAAATTGGCTAATTCCTTCATGTCTCTCGACCTGAGTTTCAAAATCTTGATTTTGTAATTCCATAACATAGCTAGGGTTGTGAGCTTCGATTTGCATGTTTGATCACAAAAATCCATTGTCACACGAGCCAGGTATGACCATTTTAATTTACTCACGGGCTCTTCTCAACTCCCTCCTCAAATTTGCTAATTTCTTCATGTCTCTCGACCTGAGTTTCAAAATCTTGAGTTTTTAATTCCATGTCATAGCTAGAGTTGTTATCTTCGATTCGCATGCTCGAACACAAAAATTTGATGTCACACGAGCCAGGTATGACCATTTTAATTTACTCACGGGCTCTTCTCAAGTCCCTCCTCAAATTGGCTAATTCCTTCATGTCTCTCGACCTGAGTTTCAAAATCTTGAGTTTTTAATTCCATGTCATAGCTAGAGTTGTTATCTTCGATTCGCATGCTCGAACACAAAAATTTGATGTCACACGAGCCAGGTATGACCATTTTAATTTACTCACGGGCTCTTCTCAAGTCCCTCCTCAAATTTGCTAATTTCTTCATGTCTCTCGACCTGAGTTTCAAAATTTTGAGTTTTTAATTCCATGTCATAGCTATAGTTGTTATCTTCGATTCGCATGTTTGAACACAGAAATCCGATATCACACGAGCCAGGTATGACCATTTTAATTTACTCAGGGGCTCTTCTCAACTCCCTCCTCAAATTGGCTAATTCCTTCATGTCTCTCGAGCTGAGGTTCAAAATCTTGCTTTTTTAATTCCATAAGATAGCTAGCGTTGTGAGCTTCGATTCGCATCTTTGAACACAAAAATCCGATATCACACGAGCCAGGTATGACCATTTTAATTTACTCACGGGCTCTTGTCAACTCCCTCCTCAAATTTGCTAATTCCTTCATGTCTCTCGACCTGAGTTTCAAAATCTTGATTTTTTAATTCCATAAGATAGCTAGCATTGTTAGCTTCGATAAGCATGTTTGAACACAAAAATCCATTATCACACGAGCCAGGTATGAACATTTTAATTTACTCAGGGGCTCTTCTCAACTCCCTCCTCAAATTTGCTAATTTCTTCATGTCTCTCGACCTGAGTTTCAAAATCTTGATTTTTTAATTCCATGTCATAGCTAGGGTTCTGAGCTTCCATTCGCATCTTTGAACACAAAAATCCGATATCACACGAGCCAGGTATGACCATTTTAATTTAGTCACGGGCTCTTCTCAAGTCCCTCCTCAAATTTGCTAATTTCTTCATGTCTCTCGACCTGAGTTTCAAAATCTTGAGTTTTTAATTCCATGTCATAGCTAGAGTTGTGAACTTCGATTCGCATGTGCGAACACAAAAATCCGATATCACACGAGCGAGGTATGACCATTTTAATTTACTCATGGGTTCTTCTCAATTCCCTCCTCAAATTTGCTAATTCCTTCATGTCTCTTGACCTAAGTTTGAAAATCTTGATTTTTTAATTCCATGTCATAGGTAGGGTTGTGAGCTTCCATTCGCATCTTTGAACACAAAAATCCGATATCACACGAGCCAGGTATGACCATTTTAATTTACTCACGGGCTCTTGTCAACTCCCTCCTCAAATTTGCTAATTTCTTCATGTCTCTCGACCTGAGTTTCAAAATCTTGATTTTTTAATTCTATATCATAGCTAGCATTGTTAGCTTCGATAAGCATGTTTGAACACAGAAATCCGATATCACACGAGCCAGGTATGACCATTTTAATTTACTCAGGGGCTCTTCTCAACTCCCTCCTCAAATTTGCTAATTTTTTCATGTCTCTCGACCTGAGTTTCAAAATCTTGCTTTTTAAATTCAATACGATAGCTAGCTTTGTTAGCTTCGATTTGCATCTTTGAACACAAAAATCCGATATCACACGAGCGAGGTATGACCATTCTAATTTACTCATGGGCTCTTCTCAAGTCCCTCCTCAAATTTGCTAATTCCTTCATGTCTCTTGACCTGAGTTTCAAAATCTTGATTTTTTAATTCCATGTCATAGCTAGGGTTGTGAGCTTCGATTCGCATGTTTGAACACAAAAATCCGATATCACACGAGCCAGGTATGACCATTTTAATTTACTCACAGGCTCTTCTCAAGTCCCTCCTCAAATTGGCTAATTCCTTCATGTCTCTCGACCTGAGTTTCAAAATCTTGAGTTTTTAATGCCATGTCATAGCTAGACTTGTTATCTTCGATTCGCATGTTCGAACACAAAAATTTGATGTCACACGAGCCAGGTATGACCATTTTAATTTACTCACGGGCTCTTCTCAAGTCCCTCCTCAAATTTGCTAATTTCTTCATGTCTCTCGACCTGAGTTTCAAAATCTTGAGTTTTTAATTCCATGTCATAGCTAGAGTTGTTATCTTCGATTCGCATGTTTGAACACAGAAATCCGATATCACACAAGCCAGGTATGACCATTTTAATTTACTTAGGGGCTCTTCTCAACTCCCTCCTCAAATTGGCTAATTCCTTCATGTCTCTCGAGCTGAGGTTCAAAATCTTGATTTTTTAATTCCATAAGATAGCTAGCGTTGTTAGCTTCGATTCGCATCTTTGAACACAAAAATCCGATATCACACGAGCCAGGTATGACCATTTTAATTTACTCACAGGCTCTTCTCAAGTCCCTCCTCAAATTGGCTAATTCCTTCATGTCTCTCGACCTGAGTTTCAAAATCTTGCTTTTTTAATTCCATAAGATAGCTAGCGTTGTGAGCTTCGATTCGCATCTTTGAACACAAAAATCCGATATCACACGAGCCAGGTATGACCATTTTAATTTACTCACGGGCTCTTGTCAACTCCCTCCTCAAATTTGCTAATTCCTTCATGTCTCTCGACCTGAGTTTCAAAATCTTGATTTTTTAATTCCATAAGATAGCTAGCATTGTTAGCTTCGATAAGCATGTTTGAACACAAAAATCCATTATCACACGAGCCAGGTATGAACATTTTAATTTACTTAGGGGCTCTTCTCAACTCCCTCCTCAAATTTGCTAATTTCTTCATGTCTCTCGACCTGAGTTTCAAAATCTTGATTTTTTAATTCCATGTCATAGCTAGGGTTCTGAGCTTCCATTTGCATCTTTGAACACAAAAATCCGATATCACACGAGCGAGGTATGACCATTCTAATTTACTCATGGGCTCTTCTCAAGTCCCTCCTCAAATTTGCTAATTTCTTCATGTCTCTCGACCTGAGTTTCAAAATCTTGAGTTTTTAATTCCATGTCATAGCTAGAGTTGTGAACTTCGATTCGCATGTGCGAACACAAAAATCCGATATCACACGAGCGAGGTATGACCATTTTAATTTACTCACGGGCTCTTCTCAAGTCCCTCCTCAAATTTGCTAATTTTTTCATGTCTCTCGACCTGAGTTTCAAAATCTTGATTTTTAAATTCAATAAGATAGCTAGCTTTGTTAGCTTCGATTTGCATCTTTGAACACAAAAATCCGATATCACACGAGCGAGGTATGACCATTTTAATTTACTCACGGGCTCTTGTCAAGTCCCTCCTCAAATTTGCTAATTTCTTCATGTCTCTCGACCTGAGTTTCAAAATCTTGATTTTTTAATTCTATATCATAGCTAGCATTGTTAGCTTCGATAAGCATGTTTGAACACAGAAATCCGATATCACACGAGCCAGGTATGACCATTTTAATTTACTCAGGGGCTCTTCTCAACTCCCTCCTCAAATTTGCTAATTTTTTCATGTCTCTCGACCTGAGTTTCAAAATCTTGATTTTTAAATTCCATAAGATAGCTAGCGTTGTTAGCTTCGATTCGCATCTTTGAACACAAAAATCCGATATCACACGAGCCAGGTATGACCATTTTAATTTACTCACAGGCTCTTCTCAAGTCCGTCCTCAAATTGGCTAATTCCTTCATGTCTCTCGACCTGAGTTTCAAAATCTTGATTTTTTAATTCCATAAGATAGCTAGGGTTGTGAGCTTCGATTTGCATGTTTGATCACAAAAATCCATTATCACACGAGCCAGGTATGAACATTTTAATTTACTCACGGGCTCTTCTCAAGTCCCTCCTCAAATTTGCTAATTTCTTCATGTCTCTCGACCTGAGTTTCAAAATCTTGATTTTTTAATTCCATGTCATAGCTAGGGTTCTGAGCTTCCATTCGCATGTTTGAATACAGAAATCCGATATCACACGAGCCAGGTATGACCATTTTAATTTACTCACGGGCTCTTCTCAAGTCCCTCCTCAAATTTGCTAATTTCTTCATGTCTCTCGACCTGAGTTTCAAAATCTTGAGTTTTTAATTCCATGTCATAGCTAGAGTTGTGAGCTTCGATTCGCATGTTCGAACACAAAAATCCGATATCACACGAGCGAGGTATGACCATTTTAATTTACTCATGGGTTCTTCTCAAGTCCCTCCTCAAATTTGCTAATTCCTTCATGTCTCTCGACCTGAGTTTCAAAATCTTGATTTTTTAATTATATATCATAGCTAACGTTGTTAGTTTCGATTCGCATGTTTGAACACAGAAATCCGATATCACACGAGCCAGGTATGACCATTTTAATTTACTCACAGGCTCTTCTCAAGTCCCTCCTCAAATTGGCTAATTCCTTCATGTCTCTCGACCGGAGTATCAAAATCTTGATTTTTTAATTCCATAAGATAGCTAGGGTTGTGAGCTTCGATTTGCATGTTTGATCACAAAAATCCATTATCACACGAGCCAGGTATGAACATTTTAATTTACTCACGGGCTCTTCTCAAGTCCCTCCTCAAATTTGCTAATTTCTTCATGTCTCTTGACCTGAGTTTCAAAATCTTGATTTTTTAATTCCATGTCATAGCTAGGGTTCTGAGCTTCGATTCACATGTTTGAACACAAAAATCCGATATCACAAGAGCCAGGTATGACCATTTTAATTTACTCACGGGCTCTTGTCAACTCCCTCCTCAAATTTGCTAATTTCTTCATGTCTCTTGACCTGAGTTTCAAAATCTTGATTTTTTAATTCCATGTCATAGCTAGGGTTGTGAGCTTACAGTCACATCTTTGAACTCAAAAATCCGATATCACACGAGCCAGGTATGACCACTTTAATTTACTCACGGGCTCTTCTCAATTCCCTTCTCAAATTTGCTAATTTCTTCATGTCTCTCGACCTGAGTTTCAAAATCTTGATTTTTTAATTCCATGTGATAGCTAGGGTTGTGAGCTTCGATTCGCATCTTTGAACACAAAAATCTGATATCACACGAGCCAGGTATGACGATTTTAATTTACTCACAGGCTCTTCTCAAGTCCCTCCTCAAATTGGCTAATTCCTTCATGTCTGTCGACCTGAGTTTCAAAATCTTGATTTTTTAATTCCATAAGATAGCTAGGGTTGAGACCTTAGATTTGCATGTTTGATCACAAAAATCCATTATCACACGAGCCAGGTATGAATATTTTAAATTACTCACGGGCTCTTTTCAACTCCCTCCTCAAATTTGCTAATTTCTTCATGTCTCTTGACCTGAGTTTCAAAATCTTGAGTTTTTAATTCCATGTCATAGCTAGGGTTGTGAGCTTTGATTCGCATGTTTGAACAGAAAAAACCGATATCACACGAGCCAGGTATGACCATTTTAATTTACTAACGGGCTCTTGTCAACTCCCTCCTCAAATTTGCTAATTTCTTCATGTCTCTCGACCTGAGTTTCCAAATCTTGATTTTTAAATTCAATAAGATAGCTAGCCTTGTTAGCTTCGATTTGCATGTTTGATCACAAAAATCCATTATCAAACGAGCCAGGTATGAACATTTTAATTTTGTCACGGGCTCTTCTCAACTCCCTCCTCAAATTTGCTAATTTCTTCATCTCTCTCGACCTGATTTTCAAAATCTTGATTTTTTAATTCCATAAGATAGCTAGCGTTGTTAGCTTCGATTCGCATCGTTGAACACAAAAATCCGATATCACACGAGCCAGGTATGACCATTTTAATTTACTCACGGGCTCTTGTCAACTCCCTCCTCAAATTTGCTAATTTCTTCATGTCTCTCGACCTGAGTTTCCAAATCTTGATTTTTAAATTCAATAAGATAGCTAGCTTTGTTAGCTTCGATTTGCATGTTTGATCACAAAAATCCATTATCACACGAGCCAGGTATGAACATTTTAATTTACTCACGGGCTCTTCTCAACTCCCTCCTCAAATTTGCTAATTTCTTCATGTTTCTCGACCTGAGTTTCAAAATCTTGATTTTTTAATTCCATGTCATAGCTAGGGTTGTGAGCTTCAATTCGCATGTTTGAACACAAAAATCCGATATCACACGAGCCAGGTATGACCATTTTAATTTACTCACGGGCTCTTGTCAACTCCCTCCTCAAATTTGCTAATTTCTTCATGTCTCTCGACCTGAGTTTCCAAATCTTGATTTTTAAATTCAATAAGATAGCTAGCTTTGTTAGCTTCGATTTGCATGTTTGATCACAAAAATCCATTATCACACGAGCCAGGTATGAACATTTTAATTTACTCACGGGCTCTTCTCAACTCCCTCCTCAAATTTGCTAATTTCTTCATGTTTCTCGACCTGAGTTTCAAAATCTTGATTTTTTAATTCCATGTCATAGCTAGGGTTGTGAGCTTCAATTCGCATGTTTGAACACAAAAATCCGATATCACACGAGCCAGGTATGACCATTTTAATTTACTCACGGGCTCTTGTCAACTCCCTCCTCAAATTTGCTAATTTCTTCATGTCTCTCGACCTGAGATTCAAAATCTTGATTTTTAAATTCAATAAGATAGCTAGCTTTGTTAGCTTCGATTTGCATCTTTGAACACAAAAATCCGATATCACACGAGCGAGGTATGACCATTTTAATTTACTCATGGGTTCTTCTCAAGTCCCTCCTCAAATTTGCTAATTCCTTCATGTCTCTTGACCTAAGTTTGAAAATCTTGATTTTTTAATTCCATGTCATAGCTAGGGTTGTGAGCTTCCATTCGCATCTTTGAACACAAAAATCCGATATCACACGAGCCAGGTATGACCATTTTAATTTACTCACGGGCTCTTGTCAACTCCCTCCTCAAATTTGCTAATTTCTTCATGTCTCTCGACCTGAGTTTCAAAATCTTGATTTTTTAATTCTATATCATAGCTAGCATTGTTAGCTTCGATAAGCATGTTTGAACACAGAAATCCGATATCACACGAGCCAGGTATGACCATTTTAATTTACTCAGGGGCTCTTCTCAACTCCCTCCTCAAATTGGCTAATTCCTTCATGTCTCTCGAGCTGAGCTTCAAAATCTTGATTTTTTAATTCCATAAGATAGCTAGCGTTGTTAGCTTCGATTCGCATCTTTGAACACAAAAATCCGATATCACACGAGCCAGGTATGACCATTTTAATTTACTCACAGGCTCTTCTCAAGTCCCTCCTCAAATTGGCTAATTCCTTCATGTCTCTCGACCTGAGTTTCCAAATCTTGATTTTTAAATTCAATAAGATAGCTAGCTTTGTTAGCTTCGATTTGCATGTTTGATCACAAAAATCCATTATCACACGAGCCAGGTATGAACATTTTAATTTACTCACGGGCTCTTCTCAACTCCCTCCTCAAATTTGCTAATTTCTTCATGTCTCTCGACCTGAGTTTCAAAATCTTGATTTTTTAATTCTATATCATAGCTAGCATTGTTAGCTTCGATAAGCATGTTTGAACACAGAAATCCGATATCACACGAGCCAGGTATGACCATTTTAATTTACTCAGGGGCTCTTCTCAACTCCCTCCTCAACTTTGCTAATTTTTTCATGTCTCTCGACCTGAGTTTCAAAATCTTGATTTTTAAATTCAATAAGATAGCTAGCTTTGTTAGCTTCGATTTGCATCTTTGAACATAAAAATCCGATATCACACGAGCGAGGTATGACCATTCTAATTTACTCATGGGCTCTTCTCAAGTCCCTCCTCAAATTTGCTAATTCCTTCATGTCTCTTGACCTGAGTTTCAAAATCTTGATTTTTTAATTCCATGTCATAGCTAGGGTTGTGAGCTTCGATTCGCATGTTTGAACACAAAAATCCGATATCACACGAGCCAGGTATGACCATTTTAATTTACTCACAGGCTCTTCTCAAGTCCCTCCTCAAATTGGCTAATTCCTTCATGTCTCTCGACCTGAGTTTCAAAATCTTGAGTTTTTAATTCCATGTCATAGCTAGAGTTGTTATCTTCGATTCGCATGTTCGAACACAAAAATTTGATGTCACACGAGCCAGGTATGACCATTTTAATTTACTCACGGGCTCTTCTCAAGTCCCTCCTCAAATTTGCTAATTTCTTCATGTCTCTCGACCTGAGTTTCAAAATCTTGAGTTTTTAATTCCATGTCATAGCTAGAGTTGTTATCTTCGATTCGCATGTTTGAACACAGAAATCCGATATCACACGAGCCAGGTATGACCATTTTAATTTACTCAGGGGCTCTTCTCAACTCCCTCCTCAAATTGGCTAATTCCTTCATGTCTCTCGAGCTGAGGTTCAAAATCTTGATTTTTTAATTCCATAAGATAGCTAGCGTTGTTAGCTTCGATTCGCATCTTTGAACACAAAAATCCGATATCACACGAGCCAGGTATGACCATTTTAATTTACTCACAGGCTCTTCTCAAGTCCCTCCTCAAATTGGCTAATTCCTTCATGTCTCTCGACCTGAGTTTCAAAATTTTGATTTTTTAATTCCATGAGATAGCTAGGGTTGTGAGCTTCGATTTGCATGTTTGATCACAAAAATCCATTATCACACGAGCCAGGTATGAACATTTTAATTTACTCACGGGCTCTTCTCAAGTCCCTCCTCAAATTTGCTAATTTCTTCATGTCTCTCGACCTGAGTTTCAAAATCTTGAGTTTTTAATTCCATGTCATAGCTAGAGTTGTGAGCTTCGATTCGCATGTTCGAACACAAAAATCCGGTATCACACGAGCGAGGTATGACCATTTTAATTTACTCATGGGTTCTTCTCAAGTCCCTCCTCAAATTTGCTAATTCCTTCATGTCTCTCGACCTGAGTTTCAAAATCTTGATTTTTTAATTCTATATCATAGCTAGCATTGTTAGCTTCGATAAGCATGTTTGAACACAGAAATCCGATATCACACGAGCCCGGTATGACCATTTTAATTTACTCACGGGCTCTTCTCAAGTCCCTCCTCAAATTTGCTAATTTCTTCATGTCTCTCGAGCTGAAGTTCAAAATCTTGGTTTTTTAATTCCATAAGATAGCTAGCGTTGTTAGCTTCGATTCGCATCTTTGAACACAAAAATCCGATATCACACGAGCTAGGTATGACCATTTTAATTTACTCACAGGCTCTTCTCAAGTCCCTCCTCAAATTGGCTAATTCCTTCATGTCTCTCGACCTGAGTTTCAAAATCTCGATTTTTTAATTCCATAAGATAGCTAGGGTTGTGAGCTTCGATTTGCATGTTTGATCACAAAAATCCATTATCACACGAGCCAGGTATGAACATTTTAATTTACTCACGGGCTCTTCTCAACTCCCTCCTCAAATTTGCTAATTTCTTCATGTCTCTCGACCTGAGTTTCAAAATCTTGAGTTTTTAATTCCATGTCATAGCTAGAGTTGTTATCTTCGATTCGCATGCTCGAACACAAAAATGTGATGTCACACGAGCCAGGTATGACCATTTTAATTTACTCACGGGCTCTTGTCAACTCCCTCCTCAAATTTGCTAATTTTTTCATGTCTCTCGACCTGAGTTTCCAAATCTTGATTTTTAAATTCAATAAGATAGCTAGCTTTGTTAGCTTCGATTTGCATCTTTGAACACAAAAATCCGATATCACACGAGCGAGGTATGACCATTCTAATTTACTCACGGGCTCGTCTCAAGTCCCTCCTCAAATTTGCTAATTCCTTCATGTCTCTTGACCTGAGTTTCAAAATCTTGAGTTTTTAATTCCATGTCATAGCTAGAGTTGTTATCTTCGATTCGCATGCTCGAACACAAAAATTTGATGTCACACGAGCCAGGTATGACCATTTTAATTTACTTACGGGCTCTTCTCAAGTCCCTCCTCAAATTTGCTAATTTTTTCATGTCTCTCGACCTGAGTTTCAAAATCTTGATTTTTAAATTCAATAAGATAGCTAGCTTTGTTAGCTTCGATTTGCATCTTTGAACACAAAAATCCGATATCACACGAGCGAGGTATGACCATTCTAATTTACTCATGGGCTCTTCTCAAGTCCCTCCTCAAATTTGCTAATTTCTTCATGTCTCTCGACCTGAGTTTCAAAATCTTGATTTTTTAATTCCATGTCATAGCTAGGGTTGTGAGCTTCAATTCGCATGTTTGAACACAAAAATCCGATATCACACGAGCCAGGTATGACCATTTTAATTTACTCAAGTCCCTCCTCAAATTTGCTAATTTCTTCATGTCTCTCGACCTGAGTTTCAAAATCTTGATTTTTTAATTCCATGTCATAGCTAGGGTTCTGAGCTTCCATTCGCATGTTTGAATACAGAAATCCGATATCACACGAGCCAGGTATGACCATTTTAATTTACTCACGGGCTCTTGTCAACTCCCTCCTCAAATTTGCTAATTTCTTCATGTCTCTCGACCTGAGTTTCCAAATCTTGATTTTTAAATTCAATAAGATAGCTAGCTTTGTTAGCTTCGATTTGCATGTTTGATCACAAAAATCCATTATCACACGAGCCAGGTATGAACATTTTAATTTACTCACGGGCTCTTCTCAACTCCCTCCTCAAATTTGCTAATTTTTTCATGTTTCTCGACCTGAGTTTCAAAATCTTGATTTTTTAATTCCATGTCATAGCTAGGGTTATGAGCTTCAATTCGCATGTTTGAACACAAAAATCCGATATCACACGAGCCAGGTATGACCATTTTAATTTACTCACGGGCTCTTGTCAACTCCCTCCTCAAATTTGCTAATTTCTTCATGTCTCTCGACCTGAGTTTCAAAATCTTGATTTTTAAATTCAATAAGATAGCTAGCTTTGTTAGCTTCGATTTGCATCTTTGAACACAAAAATCCGATATCACACGAGCGAGGTATGACCATTTTAATTTACTCATGAGTTCTTCTCAAGTCCCTCCTCAAATTTGCTAATTCCTTCATGTCTCTTGACCTAAGTTTGAAAATCTTGATTTTTTAATTCCATGTCATAGCTAGGGTTGTGAGCTTCCATTCACATCTTTGAACACAAAAATCCGATATCACACGAGCCAGGTATGACCATTTTAATTTACTCACGGGCTCTTGTCAACTCCCTCCTCAAATTTGCTAATTTCTTCATGTCTCTCGACCTGAGTTTCAAAATCTTGATTTTTTAATTCTATATCATAGCTAGCATTGTTAGCTTCGATAAGCATGTTTGAACACAGAAATCCGATATCACACGAGCCAGGTATGACCATTTTAATTTACTCAGGGGCTCTTCTCAACTCCCTCCTCAAATTGGCTAATTCCTTCATGTCTCTCGAGCTGAGGTTCAAAATCTTGATTTTTTAATTCCATAAGATAGCTAGCGTTGTTAGCTTCGATTCGCATCTTTGAACACAAAAATCCGATATCACACGAGCCAGGTATGACCATTTTAATTTACTCACAGGCTCTTCTCAAGTCCCTCCTCAAATTGGCTAATTCCTTCATGTCTCTCGACCTGAGTTTCCAAATCTTGATTTTTAAATTCAATAAGATAGCTAGCTTTGTTAGCTTCGATTTGCATGTTTGATCACAAAAATCCATTATCACACGAGCCAGGTATGAACATTTTAATTTACTCACGGGCTCTTCTCAACTCCCTCCTCAAATTTGCTAATTTCTTCATGTCTCTTGACCTGAGTTTCAAAATCTTGATTTTTTAATTCCATGTCATAGCTAGGGTTGTGAGCTTCCATTCACATCTTTGAACTCAAAAATCCGATATCACACGAGCCAGGTATGACCACTTTAATTTACTCACGGGCTCTTCTCAATTCCCTTCTCAAATTTGCTAATTTCTTCATGTCTCTCGACCTGAGTTTCAAAATCTTGATTTTTTAATTCCATGTCATAGCTAGGGTTGTGAGCTTCGATTCGCATCTTTGAACACAAAAATCCGATATCACACGAGCCAGGTATGACCATTTTAATTTACTCACAGGCTCTTCTGAAATCCCTCCTCAAATTGGCTAATTCCTTCATGTCTCTCGACCTGAGTTTCAAAATTTTGATTTTTTAATTCCATAAGATAGCTAGCGTTGTTAGCTTCGATTCGCATCTTTGAACACAAAAATCCGATATCACACGAGCCAGGTATGACCATTTTAATTTACTCACAGGCTCTTCTCAAGTCCCTTCTCAAATTGGCTAATTCCTTCATGTCTCTCGACCTGAGTTTCAAAATCTTGATTTTTTAATTCCATAAGATAGCTAGGGTTGTGGGATTCGATTTGCATGTTTGATCACAAAAATCCATTATCACACGAGCCAGGTATGAACATTTTAATTTACTCACGGGCTCTTCTCAACTCCCTCCTCAAATTTGCTAATTTCTTCACGTCTCTTGACCTGAGTTTCAAAATCTTGATTTTTTAATTCCATGTCATAGCTAGGGTTGTGAGCTTCGATTCGCATGTTTGAACACAAAAATCCGATATCACACGAGCCAGGTATGACCATTTTAATTTACTCACGGGCTCTTCTCAACTCCCTCCTCAAATTTACTAATTTCTTCATGTCTCTCGACCTGATTTTCAAAATCTTGATTTTTTAATTCCACAAGATAGCTAACGTTGTTAGCTTCGATTCGCATCTGTGAACACAAAAATCCGATATCACACGAGCCAGGTATGAACATTTTAATTTACTCACGGGCTCTTCTCAAGTCCCTCCTCAAATTGGCTAATTCCTTCATGTCTCTCGACCTGAGTTTCAAAATCTTGATTTTTTAATTCCATAAGCTAGTTAGGGTTGTGAGCTTCGATTTGCATGTTTGATCACAAAAATCCATTATCACACGAGCCAGGTATGAACATTTTAATTTACTCACGGGCTCTTTTCAACTCCCTCCTCAAATTTGCTAATTTCTTCATGTCTCTTGACCTGAGTTTGAAAATCTTGATTTTTTAATTCCATGTCATAGCTAGGGTTGTGAGCTTCGATTCGCATGTTTGAACACAAAAATCCGATATCACACGAGCCAGGTATGACCATTTTAATTTACTCACGGGCTCTTGTCAACTCCCTCCTCAAATTTGCTAATTTTTTCATGTCTCTCGACCCGAGTTTCAAAATCTTGACTTTTTAATTCCATAAGATAGCTAGCTTTTTAGCTTCGATTTGCATGTTTGATCACAAAAATCCATTATCAAACGAGCCAGGTATGAAAATTTTAATTTCGTCACGGGCTCTTCTCAACTCCCTCCTCAAATTTACTAATTTCTTCATGTCTCTCGACCTGATTTTCAAAATCTTGATTTTTTAATTCCATAAGATAGCTAGCGTTGTTAGCTTCGATTCGCATCTTTGAACACAAAAATCCGATATCACACGAGCCAGGTATGAACATTTTAATTTACTCACGGGCTCTTCTCAAGTCCCTCCTCAAATTGGCTAATTCCTTCATGTCTCTCGACCTGAGTTTCAAAATCTTGATTTTTTAATTCCATAAGATAGTTAGGGTTGTGAGCTTCGATTTGCATGTTTGATCACAAAAATCCATTATCACACGAGCCAGGTATGAACATTTTAATTTACTCACGGGCTCTTTTCAACTCCCTCCTCAAATTTGCTAATTTCTTCATGTCTCTTGACCTGAGTTTGAAAATCTTGATTTTTTAATTCCATGTCATAGCTAGGGTTGTGAGCTTCCATTCGCATGTTTGAACACAAAAATCCGATATCACACGAGCCAGGTATGACCATTTTAATTTACTCACGGGCTCTTGTCAACTCCCTCCTCAAATTTGCTAATTTCTTCATGTCTCTCGACCCGAGTTTCAAAATCTTGACTTTTTAATTCCATAAGATAGCTAGCGTTGTTAGCTTCGATTCACATCTTTGAACACATCTTCGAGCCAGGTATGAACATTTTAATTTACTCACGGGCTCTTTTCAACTCCCTCCTCAAATTTGCTAATTTCTTCATGTCTCTTGACCTGAGTTTCAAAATCTTGATTTTTTAATTCCATGTCATAGCTAGGGTTGTGAGCTTCCATTCGCATCTTTGAACACAAAAATCCGATATCACACGAGCCAGGTATGACCATTTTAATTTACTCACGGGCTCTTGTCAACTCCCTCCTCAAATTTGCTAATTTCTTCATGTCTCTCGACCTGAGTTTCAAAATCTTGATTTTTTAATTTGATAAGATAGCTAGCGTTGTTAGCTTCGATTCGCATCTTTGAACACAAAAATCCGATATCACACGAGCCAGGTATGACCATTTTAATTTACTCACAGGCTCTTCTCCAGTCCCTTCTCAAATTGGCTAATTCCTTCATGTCTCTCGACCTGAGTCTCAAAATCTTGACTTTTTAATTCCATAAGATAGCTAGCTTTGTTAGCTTCGATTTGCATGTTTGATCACAAAAATCCATTATCAAACGAGCCAGGTATGAAAATTTTAATTTCGTCACGGGCTCTTCTCAACTCCCTCCTCAAATTTACTAATATCTTCATGTCTCTCGACCTGATTTTCAAAATCTTGATTTTTTAATTCCATAAGATAGCTAGCGTTGTTAGCTTCGATTCGCATCTTTGAACACAAAAATCCGATATCACACGAGCCAGGTATGAACATTTTAATTTACTCACGGGCTCTTCTCAAGTCCCTCCTCAAATTGGCTAATTCCTTCATGTCTCTCGACCTGAGTTTCAAAATCTTGATTTTTTAATTCCATAAGATAGTTAGGGTTGTGAGCTTCGATTTGCATGTTTGATCACAAAAATCCATTATCACACGAGCCAGGTATGAACATTTTAATTTACTCACGGGCTCTTTTCAACTCCCTCCTCAAATTTGCTAATTTCTTCATGTCTCTTGACCTGAGTTTGAAAATCTTGATTTTTTAATTCCATGTCATAGCTAGGGTTGTGAGCTTCCATTCGCATGTTTGAACACAAAAATCCGATATCACACGAGCCAGGTATGACCATTTTAATTTACTCACGGGCTCTTGTCAACTCCCTCCTCAAATTTGCTAATTTCTTCATGTCTCTCGACCCGAGTTTCAAAATCTTGACTTTTTAATTCCATAAGATAGCTAGCGTTGTTAGCTTCGATTCACATCTTTGAACACATCTTCGAGCCAGGTATGAACATTTTAATTTACTCACGGGCTCTTGTCAACTCCCTCCTCAAATTTGCTAATTTCTTCATGTCTCTCGACCTGAGTTTCAAAATCTTGATTTTTTAATTTCATAAGATAGCTAGCGTTGTTAGCTTCGATTCGCATCTTTGAACACAAAAATCCGATATCACACGAGCCAGGTATGAGCATTTTAATTTACTCACAGGCTCTTCTCCAGTCCCTTCTCAAATTGGCTAATTCCTTCATGTCTCTCGACCTGAGTTTCAAAATCTTGATTTTTTAATTCCATAAGATAGCTAGGGTTGTGAGCTTCGATTTGCATGTTTGATCACAAAAATCCATTATCACACGAGCCAGGTATGAACATTTTAATTTACTCACGGGCTCTTTTCAACTCCCTCCTCAAATTTACTAATTTCTTCATGTCTCTCGACCTGATTTTCAAAATCTTGATTTTTTAATTCCATAAGATAGCTAGCGTTGTTAGCTTCGATTCGCATCTTTGAACACAAAAATCCGATATCACACGAGCCAGGTATGAACATTTTAATTTACTCACGGGCTCTTCTCAAGTCCCTCCTCAAATTGGCTAATTCCTTCATGTCTCTCGACCTGAGTTTCAAAATCTTGATTTTTTAATTCCATAAGATAGTTAGGGTTGTGAGCTTCGATTTGCATGTTTGATCACAAAAATCCATTATCACACGAGCCAGGTATGAACATTTTAATTTACTCACGGGCTCTTTTCAACTCCCTCCTCAAATTTGCTAATTTCTTCATGTCTCTTGACCTGAGTTTGAAAATCTTGATTTTTTAATTCCATGTCATAGCTAGGGTTGTGAGCTTCCATTCGCATGTTTGAACACAAAAATCCGATATCACACGAGCCAGGTATGACCATTTTAATTTACTCATGGGCTCTTGTCAACTCCCTCCTCAAATTTGCTAATTTCTTCATGTCTCTCGACCCGAGTTTCAAAATCTTGACTTTTTAATTCCATAAGATAGCTAGCGTTGTTAGCTTCGATTCGCATCTTTGAACACAAAAATCCGATATCACACGAGCCAGGTATGAACATTTTAATTTACTCACGGGCTCTTCTCAAGTCCCTCCTCAAATTGGCTAATTCCTTCATGTCTCTCGACCTGAGTTTCAAAATCTTGATTTTTTAATTCCATAAGATAGTTAGGGTTGTGAGCTTCGATTTGCATGTTTGATCACAAAAATCCATTATCACACGAGCCAGGTATGAACATTTTAATTTACTCACGGGCTCTTTTCAACTCCCTCCTCAAATTTGCTAATTTCTTCATGTCTCTTGACCTGAGTTTGAAAATCTTGATTTTTTAATTCCATGTCATAGCTAGGGTTGTGAGCTTCCATTCGCATGTTTGAACACAAAAATCCGATATCACACGAGCCAGGTATGACCATTTTAATTTACTCACGGGCTCTTGTCAACTCCCTCCTCAAATTTGCTAATTTCTTCATGTCTCTCGACCCGAGTTTCAAAATCTTGACTTTTTAATTCCATAAGATAGCTAGCGTTGTTAGCTTCGATTCACATCTTTGAACACATCTTCGAGCCAGGTATGAACATTTTAATTTACTCACGGGCTGTTTTCAACTCCCTCCTCAAATTTGCTAATTTCTTCATGTCTCTTGACCTGAGTTTCAAAATCTTGATTTTTTAATTCCATGTCATAGCTAGGGTTGTGAGCTTCGATTCGCATGTTTGAACACAAAAATCCGATATCACACGAGCCAGGTATGACCATTTTAATTTACTCACGGGCTCTTCTCAAGTCCCTCCTCAAATTGGCTAATTCCTTCATGTCTCTCGACCTGAGTTTCCAAATCTTGATTTTTAAATTCAATAAGATAGCTAGCTTTGTTATCTTCGATTTGCATGTTTGATCACAAAAATCCATTATCACACGAGCCAGGTATGAACATTTTAATTTCGTCACGGGCTCTTCTCAAGTCCCTCCTCAAATTTGCTAATTTCTTCATGTCTCTCGACCTGAGTTTCAAAATCTTGATTTTTTAATTCCATACGATAGCTAGCGTTGTTAGCTTCGATTCGCATCTTTGAACACAAAAATCCGATATCACACAAGCCAGGTATGACCATTTTAATTTACTCACAGGCTCTTCTCCAGTCCCTTCTCAAATTGGCTAATTCCTTCATGTCTCTCGACCTGAGTTTCAAAATCTTGACTTTTTAATTCCATAAGATAGCTAGCTTTGTTAGCTTCGATTTGCATGTTTGATCACAAAAATCCATTATCAAACGAGCCAGGTATGAAAATTTTAATTTCGTCACGGGCTCTTCTCAACTCCCTCCTCAAATTTACTAGTTTCTTCATGTCTCTCGACCTGATTTTCAAAATCTTGATTTTTTAATTCCATAAGATAGCTAGCGTTGTTAGCTTCGATTCGCATCTTTGAACACAAAAATCCGATATCACACGAGCCAGGTATGAACATTTTAATTTACTCACGGGCTCTTCTCAAGTCCCTCCTCAAATTGGCTAATTCCTTCATGTCTCTCGACCTGAGTTTCAAAATCTTGATTTTTTAATTCCATAAGATAGTTAGGGTTGTGAGCTTCGATTTGCATGTTTGATCACAAAAATCCATTATCACACGAGCCAGGTATAAACATTTTAATTTACTCACGGGCTCTTTTCAACTCCCTCCTCAAATTTACTAATTTCTTCATGTCTCTCGACCTGATTTTCAAAATCTTGATTTTTTAATTCCATAAGATAGCTAGCGTTGTTAGCTTCGATTCGCATCTTTGAACACAAAAATCCGATATCACACGAGCCAGGTATGAACATTTTAATTTACTCACGGGCTCTTCTCAAGTCCCTCCTCAAATTGGCTAATTCCTTCATGTCTCTCGACCTGAGTTTCAAAATCTTGATTTTTTAATTCCATAAGATAGTTAGGGTTGTGAGCTTCGATTTGCATGTTTGATCACAAAAATCCATTATCACACGAGCCAGGTATGAACATTTTAATTTACTCACGGGCTCTTTTCAACTCCCTCCTCAAATTTGCTAATTTCTTCATGTCTCTTGACCTGAGTTTCAAAATCTTGATTTTTTAATTCCATGTCATAGCTAGGGTTGTGAGCTTCGATTCGCATGTTTGAACACAAAAATCCGATATCACACGAGCCAGGTATGACCATTTTAATTTACTCACGGGCTCTTCTCAAGTCCCTCCTCAAATTGGCTAATTCCTTCATGTCTCTCGACCTGAGTTTCCAAATCTTGATTTTTAAATTCAATAAGATAGCTAGCTTTGTTAGCTTCGATTTGCATGTTTGATCACAAAAATCCATTATCACACGAGCCAGGTATGAACATTTTAATTTCGTCACGGGCTCTTCTCAAGTCCCTCCTCAAATTTGCTAATTTCTTCATGTCTCTCGACCTGAGTTTCAAAATCTTGATTTTTTAATTCCATACGATAGCTAGCGTTGTTAGCTTCGATTCGCATCTTTGAACACAAAAATCCGATATCACACGAGCCAGGTATGACCATTTTAATTTACTCACGGGCTCTTCTCAAGTCCCTCCTCAAATTGGCTAATTCTTTCATGTCTCTCGACCTGAGTTTCAAAATCTTGATTTTTTAATTCCATAGGATAGCTAGGGTTGTGAGCTTCGATTTGCATGTTTGATCACAAAAATCCATTATCACACGAGCCAGGTATGACCATTTTAATTTACTCACGGGCTCTTGTCAACTCCTTCCTCAAATTTGCTAATTTCTTCATGTCTCTTGACTTGAGTTTCAAAGTCTTGATTTCTTAATTCCATGTCATAGCTACGGTTGTGAGCTTCGATTCGCATGTTTGAACACAAAAATCCGATATCACACGAGCCAGGTATGACCACTTTAATTTACTCAGAGGCTCTTCTCAAGTCCCTCCTCAAATTGGCTAATTCCTTCATGTCTCTCGACCTGAGTTTCAAAATCTTGATTTTTTAATTCCATAAGATAGCTAGGGTTGTGAGCTTCGATTTGCATGTTTGATCACAAAATTCCATTATCACACGAGCCAGGTATGAATATTTTAATTTACTCATGGGCTCTTTTCAACTCCCTCCTCAAATTTGCTAATTTCTTCATGTCTCTTGACCTGAGTTTCAAAATCTTGATTTTTTAATTTCATGTCATAGCTAGGGTTGTGAGCTTCGATTCGCATGTTTGAACACAAAAATCCGATATCACACGAGCCAGGTATGACCATTTTAATTTACTCACGGGCTCTTGTCAACGCCCTCCTCAAATTTGCTAATTTCTTCATGTCTCTCGACCTGAGTTTCCAAATCTTGATTTTTAAATTCAATAAGATAGCTAGCTTTGTTAGCTTCGATTTGCATGTTTGATTACAAAAATCCATTATCACACGAGCCAGGTATGAACATTTTAATTTCGTCACGGGCTCTTCTCAAGTCCCTCCTCAAATTTGCTAATTTCTTCATGTCTCTCGACCTGAGTTTCAAAATCTTGATTTTTTAATTCCATACGATAGCTAGCGTTGTTAGCTTCGATTCGCATCTTTGAACACAAAAATCCGATATCACACGAGCCAGGTATGACCATTTTAATTTACTCACGGGCTCTTCTCAAGTCCCTCCTCAAATTGGCTAATTCCTTCATGTCTCTCGACCTGAGTTTCAAGATCTTGATTTTTTAATTCCATAGGATAGCTAGGGTTGTGAGCTTCAATTTGCATGTTTGATCACAAAAATCCATTATCACACGAGCCAGGTATGACCATTTTAATTTACTCACGGGCTCTTGTCAACTCCCTCCTCAAATTTGCTAATTTCTTCATGTCTCTTGACTTGAGTTTCAAAGTCTTGATTTCTTAATTCCATGTCATAGCTACGGTTGTGAGCTTCGATTCGCATGTTTGAACACAAAAATCCGATATCACACGAGCCAGGTATGACCACTTTAATTTACTCAGAGGCTCTTCTCAAGTCCCTCCTCAAATTGGCTAATTCCTTCATGTCTCTCGACCTGAGTTTCAAAATCTTGATTTTTTAATTCCATAAGATAGCTAGGGTTGTGAGCTTCGATTTGCATGTTTGATCACAAAAATCCATTATCACACGAGCCAGGTATGAACATTTTAATTTACTCACGGGATCTTTTCAACTCCCTCCTCAAATTTGCTAATTTCTTCATGTCTCTTGACCTGAGTTTCAAAATCTTGATTTTTTAATTCCATGTCATAGCTAGGGTTGTGAGCTTCGATTCGCATGTTTGAACACAAAAATCCGATATCACACGAGCCAGGTATGACCATTTTAATTTACTCACGGGCTCTTGTTGTCAGGAACTCTATTAAGGCAGAGAAGGAATTAGTACTAAAAGAAGGATTAGTACTATTGTTGGGGAATAGTACTAAGACAGAGAAGGATTAGTACTATGAGAGGTGTCGAACTTTGAGAGAAGGAATGAGTGAGTGAGAGAGAGAGAGAGAGAGAGAGAGAGAATGATGATGCGAAAGATATATGTATTATATGACGGAAGATATACAACAGTAGTTAGAAGGCTTAAGACTGGCGTTGAACCGATTTGGTTCGAACTAATGCCTTGCGCCTCCTTTTATAGTGTCTTCAGGAATACTCCTGAAGTTTCTAGAATGTTCCAGAGAAATCTGGAATATACATCAATTTCCTAATCAAATTTAAATGAAAATAATATCCTTCAAATTACAACTCATAACCTAATGGTAAAGTCTCGACCCGTGTAACAAAAGGTTATGGGTTCGAGTCTAGTTATGACACTATCCCCCCTTTAAAACGACGAGTTTCACGAGTCGTTTTGGATTGAGGACCCGGTTTCTCGGGATATCGTCGATGGAAGTCTTCTAGAAGAGCACGAGCATTGGTCATATTCTCGATCGGTTCCCAAGTACGCTCGCTGGGACTATATCCTAGCCAATCGACTAGATAGTAGAGCTTGTTGCGAACAATCTTGGAATCGAGGATGGCAGCGACCTCATACTCAGGTCCATCTTCGAGCTCGATAGGAGGTGGAGGTTGTATAGTACGTCCTGGGATAGTGCTCTCGTGATAGGGTTCGAGGAGAGAACTATGAAACACCGGGTGTATCCGAAGTTGCGGAGGTAGCTCGAGACGAAAAGCGACATCATTAATCTTCCCGATAATACGGAAAGGACCTAATCGTCGATAATCCAACTTCTCACATGGGCGAGTAGTCTTGATGTGTCGTCGTAGCAGCCACACCCGATCTCCAATGTTAAAACTGGATGGAAGTCGATGACGATCTGCGTAGTCCTTGTGTGATTGTTGAGCTTGCTGGAGTTGAGTAGATAAATCCGCTTGTATCTTGCGTAACCGCTCCAAACGATCCTCCGCGCAAGGATTTGTGGACACTTCTGGGGTTTCAAGGACACACCACCGGGGATGATATCCCGTATAAGCGTAGAATGGCGTGACTTTAGTCGATGCGTGGATAGCGTTATTATAGGCAAATTCGGCGAACTGAAGAATATCTGCCCAGTCATTCTGATGATAATTGAGAAAGCACCGCAGATACTGCTCCAGTGTTTGATTTGTTCGTTCGGCTTGACCGTCGGTTTGTGGGTGGTAGCCGGAGGAGAGGTTACAAGTGACCTTCAGCATTTTAAAAAGGTGCTTCCAGAATTTTGACACAAACTGGGGTCCACGATCGCTGATGATATTATCAGGGAGTCCATGATGCCGACATACTTCCCGCATGACAATTTCGGCGGTGTCTTCACTAGATATTTCTTTAGTACATGGTAAGAAATGAGCCATCTTCGTATATCGATCCACCACTGTGAGAATCGCACTGAATCCCTTAGAGACTGGAAGATCTGTAATGAAGTCAAGAGCAATGGATTGCCATGGCTTGCTTGGAATTGGTAATGGTTCTAATAAACCATATGGATGATGTCTTGGCATTTTCGCTCTGCAGCATGTATCGCAAGTCCGAACAAAATCTTCGACAAATTGTCGCATACGGGGCCACCAGAATGATCGTTGTACTAAATCTAATGTTTTAGTACTACCAAAATGTCCTGCTGTATATGTGTCATGGCAGTTTTGTACTACTCGAAGGCGGCAAGAACCATTAGGAACATACAAAAGTTCTTTAAAGAAGAGTAATCCATCACAGTATTTGAATTGCCGATAATCCGTACCTGGTGATTGTGATTGTGAACATGACGCTCGAGAGGGGTCAATTTGTGCTAGTATAGCTTGGGCGAAAGCGTCAGTCTTCAAGTCCTCACGTATAGTATTGGTAATGTCGGAATCCACGGGCATGTCAAAGATCTGTGCTGCTTGCAGTCGTGCTGGACCCAAGATTACTTGCTTCTGGTTATCGAAAGCTGGCTCACCGGGACGTGGTGTTAGATACGAACGCCGTGATAATGCATCTGCCTTCCCTTGGTGCTTCCCCGGACGATATGTAATTTTGAAGTCGAAGCGTGTGAGGAAGTGGGCCCACCGAGCTTGACGTCGATTCAGTACACGAGCATCTTGAAAGTAGGCAAGGTTCTTGTGGTCACTGAATACAGTGACCTGATGAGGAGATCCCTCCAGGAAATGCCTCCATTGCATAAAAGAATCAACTATTGCTAATAGCTCTTTATCATGAATTTCGTAGTTGATTTCGGCGGTGTCAAACTTACGGGAGTGGAAAGCCACAGGATGTAGCTTCTCGTCGTTACCCTGTTGTGACAGAATGCTCCCCAATGCGAAATCCGATGCATCAGCTTCGATAATGAATGGTTTTTCCGGATCCACATGACCTAAAATTGGAGCTGATGTAAACGCCTTCTTAAGACTCTCGAAAGCCATGTCCGTCTCTTTAGACCAAATGAATGATTGTCCCTTCCTGGTGAGCTGTGTGAGAGGCAGCACAATTTTTGAGTAATTTTGTATGAACTTCCGGTAGAAATTTGCAAAGCCTAGGAAGCATTGCACATCCCGCACCGAACGCGGAGTGTGCCATTCTATCACCGTTTTGACCTTGGCTGGGTCCATAGATATGCCTTCTGAGGAGATGACATAGCCGAGAAACTCCACTTGGTTGCACCCGAAACTACATTTCTCTAACTTTGCATACAGACCATGTTCTCGAAGTCGTTTTAGTACTAATAGTACATGAGAATCATGTTCTTCTTGGGTCTTTGAATAAACCAGTAGATCATCCAAATAGATGATCAAAAAATCATCCAAGAGATCTCGAAATATATCATTCGCCATGTGCTGGAAGACTGCCGGCGCATTAGTGAGTCCGAACGGCATGACCGTATACTCGAAGTGCCCATATCTGGTGCGAAACGCGGTCTTCCATTCATCTCCTGGTCGGATCCGTACGAGGTTATAGGCTCCTCGTAAGTCGATCTTCGTGAAGAACCTGGCACCGTTGATCCGTTCTAAAAGACTTGAGATAAGGGGAAGAGCATACCTATTTCTTACTGTGACCTTATTCAAGCCACGGTAATCTACAACGAGTCGAAGCGAGCCATCTTTTTTCTTGACGAAGAAAATGGGTGCGCCGGCTGGAGATTTCGAATGCCGAATGAAACCGTTCTCCAAATTCTCCTCTATATAGGCTCGAAGGACTTCTAGCTCGGTTGGTGACAAATTGTAGATCGGCCCCCATGGCGGCTCTTTTCCCGGTTGTAAGTCGATGGCGCAGTCGTACGGCCGATGATGAGGAAGTGTGTTGGCTTGTACTTTATCGAACACATCAGCATACTGACGATACTTCTCGGGAAGTTGAACGGTGGACTCCTCTTTGGTGGTGCTGGAGGGTTGTACTGATATTGCAAAGAGAAACATTTCCTCCTTGCGCCCTTCCTCACGCAACTGACGTAGCGAAATGGTTGCAACCTTCTGGATAGATCCTTGGGTTTGTCGCAACCGGATTTCCCTTGTCCTCCAATCTATGTCTGGGTCATGTAACTCGAACCATGGTAATCCTAAATCTATGGGATGTTCTGGAATACTAATAATATTAAATGATACTACACATGTTAAGTTATCTAGGACAATATTAACGGGTTCCGACTCTTCTATGATATTACCAGAAGCAATGGGACGACCATCAATGACTACTACTGAGGCTGGACATGGGAGCTTTCTGAGAGATATCTGATGAGCTCGGGCAAAATTCCTATCCATGAAGCAAGAATTAGCTCCGGAATCTAGAAGGGCTAAGGTATGTACTGGAGGGGTACTTTTAGTACTAACTGCTACTTGGACTACGAACACATCACTAACTTGCTTAGAGGGAATGGAACCACTAATGGGCTGCACAGATCTAGGGCTGTCCAACCAAACGGCTCCTATTTTGGCTGGACTTAGTCGTTTAACTCTTCTTCTAATTGGCTAAGGACATCAAATTTGTTTGCGAGATTCGGACTATTAGTACTATTAGGACTATTATGACTATGAGGATTATCAGAGATTCCTACTGAAATAGACTCGGGTTTAGTATAGTCAGAACTAACAATGACTTGGTTTACCTGCCTTCTTGGTCTATGGGGACAGTTTATCGCGATATGCCCTGGTCCACCGCAATAAAGGCATAATCGGTTTGTTCGGCGTCGTTGCTTTTCCTCCTCCGATAGCGGCCCACGACGACGTGTAGTGTCAATTTCCATTGGAGTTGGAGTACTTACTGGAGGCGCATTATGTGACTCCCTTTGAAAAGGTTTCGCTACCACTGAGGCATAGGTAGGCTCGGATCTTGCCCTCGGCATCTGAAATTGTCGTTCCGAACGTCGCTCGAAGAGGCGGTTGTCACATCTGACCGCTCGACTGATTGCTTCTGTTAATGATTTTGGCTCTTCAGGGAAAGTCAAGAGTAAATCCTTGACATCGTTGCGTAGACCATAGCGGAACTGCTCCATCAATGCTTGATCATCCCAGGGGATATCGGCGGCGAGTAGGCGGAAATCTGCAGCATATGCGGAGGCTGGACGGTCACCTTGGCGTAATCGCCGGATTTTGTTGATTGCAGTCCTTATGCTGTCAGTATCTCCAAAACATGCTTTAAACTCACTTATGAATTCTTCAAAATTATTTAGTACTGGAGATTCCTTTTCTAGTAGCGGAGCGAACCATGCTAATGCTGAGCCATTTAACAACGTGCCTACTAAACCCACTCGTGATGCATCGGTGGGATATCGGGACGGATGCATTTGAATAACTAACCGTACCTGGTTAAGAAACCCTCTAAACTGCGATCGCGTTCCATCGAACTTCGTGGGAAGGCCAATCTTGGGTTCTTTATGAATCCCTTGTGCTCCGTGCCCTTGTTGTTGCATTGCTACGATGGTTGCTTCGAGTTGTTGCACGCGTAACGCAAGTTCCCCATGCTGTTGTTGCGTTTGCTGCTTTTCTAAGGAAATTTGCTGAAGATCCCCCAACAAGCGTTGATTTTCTTGTTCCAAAGCATGAAACTTCTCTTTCAAGCATTGAAATTCCGAGAAAACGGATTGATACTCTTCAGCGCTAACGGTGGCCATGGGATGAAGGAAAAGGGAAATAAGAGACTAGTAGGAAAGGAGAGAGACAGAAGGAAGAGGGAGACTAGTAGGCAAAATCGGTTCAAACTGTCAGGAACTCTATTAAGGCAGAGAAGGAATTAGTACTAAAAGAAGGATTAGTACTATTGTTGGGGAATAGTACTAAGACAGAGAAGGATTAGTACTATGAGAGGTGTCGAACTTTGAGAGAAGGAATGAGTGAGTGAGAGAGAGAGAGAGAGAGAGAGAGAGAGAATGATGTACATCAATTTCCTAATCAAACCTAAATGAAAATAATATCCTTCAAATTACAACTCATAACCTAATGGTAAAGTCTCGACCCGTGTAACAAAAGGTTATGGGTTCGAGTCTAGTTATGACACTTGTCAACGCCCTCCTCAAATTTGCTAATTTCTTCATGTCTCTCGACCTGAGTTTCCAAATCTTGATTTTTAAATTCAATAAGATAGCTAGCTTTGTTAGCTTCGATTTGCATGTTTGATCACAAAAATCCATTATCACACGAGCCAGGTATGAACATTTTAATTTCGTCACGGGCTCTTCTCAAGTCCCTCCTAAAATTTGCTAATTTCTTCATGTCTCTCGACCTGAGTTTCAAAATCTTGATTTTTTAATTCCATACGATAGCTAGCGTTGTTAGCTTCGATTCGCATCTTTGAACACAAAAATCCGATATCACACGAGCCAGGTATGACCATTTTAATTTACTCACGGGCTCTTCTCAAGTCCCTCCTCAAATTGGCTAATTCCTTCATGTCTCTCGACCTGAGTTTCAAAATCTTGATTTTTTAATTCCATAGGATAGCTAGGGTTGTGAGCTTCGATTTGCATGTTTGATCACAAAAATCCATTATCACACGAGCCAGGTATGACCATTTTAATTTACTCACGGGCTCTTGTCAACTCCCTCTTCAAATTTGCTAATTTCTTCATGTCTCTTGACTTGAGTTTCAAAGTCTTGATTTCTTAATTCCATGTCATAGCTACGGTTGTGAGCTTCGATTCGCATGTTTCAACACAAAAATCCGATATCACACGAGCCAGGTATGACCACTTTAATTTACTCACAGGCTCTTCTCAAGTCCCTCCTCAAATTGGCTAATTCCTTCATGTCTCTCGACCTGAGTTTCAAAATCTTGATTTTTTAATTCCATAAGATAGCTAGGGTTGAGAGCTTAGATTTGCATGTTTGATCACAAAAATCCATTATCACACGAGCCAGGTATGAATATTTTAATTTACTCACGGGCTCTTTTCAACTCCCTCCTCAAATTTGCTAATTTCTTCATGTCTATTGACCTGAGTTTCAAAATCTTGATTTTTTAATTCCATGTCATAGCTAGGGTTGTGAGCTTCGATTCGCATGTTTGAACAGAAAAATCCGATATCACACGAGCCAGGTATGACCATTTTAATTTACTCACGGGCTCTTCTCAAGTCCCTCCTCAAATTGGCTAATTCCTTCATGTCTCTCGACCTGAGTTTCAAAATCTTGATTTTTAAATTCAATAAGATAGCTAGCTTTGTTAGCTTCGATTTGCATGTTTCATCACAAAAATCCATTATCACACGAGCCAGGTATGAACATTTTAATTTCGTCACGGGCTCTTCTCAAGTCCCTCCTCAAATTTGCTAATTTCTTCATGTCTCTCGACCTGAGTTTCAAAATCTTGATTTTTTAATTCCATACGATAGCTAGCGTTGTTAGCTTCGATTCGCATCTTTGAACACAAAAATCCGATATCACACGAGCCAGGTATGACCATTTTAATTTACTCACGGGCTCTTCTCAAGTCCCTCCTCAAATTGGCTAATTCCTTCATGTCTCTCGACCTGAGTTTCAAAATCTTGATTTTTTAATTCCATAGGATAGTTAGGGTTGTGAGCTTCGATTTGCATGTTTGATCACAAAAATCCATTATCACACGAGCCAGGTATGACCATTTTAATTTACTCACGGGCTCTTGTCAACTCCTTCCTCAAATTTGCTAATTTCTTCATGTCTCTTGACTTGAGTTTCAAAGTCTTGATTTCTTAATTCCATGTCATAGCTACGGTTGTGAGCTTCGATTCGCATGTTTGAACACAAAAATCCGATATCACACGAGCCAGGTATGACCACTTTAATTTACTCACAGGCTCTTCTCAAGTCCCTCCTCAAATTGGCTAATTCCTTCATGTCTCTCGACCTGAGTTTCAAAATCTTGATTTTTTAATTCCATAAGATAGCTAGGGTTGTGAGCTTCGATTTGCATGTTTGATCACAAAAATCCATTATCACACGAGCCAGGTATGAACATTTTAATTTACTCACGGGCTCTTTTCAACTCCCTCCTCAAATTTGCTAATTTCTTCATGTCTCTTGACCTGAGTTTCAAAATCTTGATTTTTTAATTCCATGTCATAGCTAGGGTTGTGAGCTTCGATTCGCATGTTTGAACACAAAAATCCGATATCACACGAGCCAGGTATGACCATTTTAATTTACTCACGGGCTCTTGTCAACGCCCTCCTCAAATTTGCTAATTTCTTCATGTCTCTCGACCTGAGTTTCCAAATCTTGATTTTTAAATTCAATAAGATAGCTAGCTTTGTTAGCTTCGATTTGCATGTTTGATCACAAAAATCCATTATCACACGAGCCAGGTATGAACATTTTAATTTCGTCACGGGCTCTTCTCAAGTCCCTCCTCAAATTTGCTAATTTCTTCATGTCTCTCGACCTGAGTTTCAAAATCTTGATTTTTTAATTCCATACGATAGCTAGCGTTGTTAGCTTCGATTCGCATCTTTGAACACAAAAATCCGATATCACACGAGCCAGGTATGACCATTTTAATTTACTCACGGGCTCTTCTCAAGTCCCTCCTCAAATTGGCTAATTCCTTCATGTCTCTCGACCTGAGTTTCAAAATCTTGATTTTCTAATTTCATAGGATAGCTAGGGTTGTGAGCTTCGATTTGCATGTTTGATCACAAAAATCCATTATCACACGAGCCAGGTATGACCATTTTAATTTACTCACGGGCTCTTGTCAACTCCCTCTTCAAATTTGCTAATTTCTTCATGTCTCTTGACTTGAGTTTCAAAGTCTTGATTTCTTAATTCCATGTCATAGCTACGGTTGTGAGCTTCGATTCGCATGTTTGAACACAAAAATCCGATATCACACGAGCCAGGTATGACCACTTTAATTTACTCACAGGCTCTTCTCAAGTCCCTCCTCAAATTGGCTAATTCCTTCATGTCTCTCGACCTGAGTTTCAAAATCTTGATTTTTTAATTCCATAAGATAGCTAGGGTTGTGAGCTTCGATTTGCATGTTTGATCACAAAAATCCATTATCACACGAGCCAGGTATGAACATTTTAATTTACTCACGGGCTCTTTTCAACTCCCTCCTCAAATTTGCTAATTTCTTCATGTCTCTTGACCTGAGTTTCAAAATCTTGATTTTTTAATTCCATGTCATAGCTAGGGTTGTGAGCTTCGATTCGTAACTTTGAACACAAAAATCCGATATCACACGAGCCAGGTATGACCATTTTAATTTACTCACGGGCTCTTGTCAACGCCCTCCTCAAATTTGCTAATTTCTTCATGTCTCTCGACCTGAGTTTCCAAATCTTGATTTTTAAATTCAATAAGATAGCTAGCTTTGTTAGCTTCGATTTGCATGTTTGATCACAAAAATCCATTATCACACGAGCCAGGTATGAACATTTTAATTTCGTCACGGGCTCTTCTCAAGTCCCTCCTAAAATTTGCTAATTTCTTCATGTCTCTCGACCTGAGTATCAAAATCTTGATTTTTTAATTCCATACGATAGCTAGCGTTGTTAGCTTCGATTCGCATCTTTGAACACAAAAATCCGATATCACACGAGCCAGGTATGACCATTTTAATTTACTCACGGGCTCTTCTCAAGTCCCTCCTCAAATTGGCTAATTCCTTCATGTCTCTCGACCTGAGTTTCAAAATCTTGATTTTTTAATTCCATAGGATAGCTAGGGTTGTGAGCTTCGATTTGCATGTTTGATCACAAAAATCCATTATCACACGAGCCAGGTATGACCATTTTAATTTACTCACGGGCTCTTGTCAACTCCCTCCTCAAATTTGCTAATTTCTTCATGTCTCTTGACTTGAGTTTCAAAGTCTTGATTTCTTAATTCCATGTCATAGCTACGGTTGTGAGCTTCGATTCGCATGTTTGAACACAAAAATCCGATATCACACGAGCCAGGTATGACCACTTTAATTTACTCACAGGCTCTTCTCAAGTCCCTCCTCAAATTGGCTAATTCCTTCATGTCTCTCGACCTGAGTTTCAAAATCTTGATTTTTTAATTCCATAAGATAGCTAGGGTTGTGAGCTTCGATTTGCATGTTTGATCACAAAAATCCATTATCACACGAGCCAGGTATGAACATTTTAATTTACTCAGGGGCTCTTTTCAACTCCCTCCTCAAATTTGCTAATTTCGATTTGCATGTTTGATCACAAAAATCCATTATCACACGAGCCAGGTATGACCATTTTAATTTACTCACGGGCTCTTGTCAACTCCTTCCTCAAATTTGCTAATTTCTTCATGTCTCTTGACTTGAGTTTCAAAGTCTTGATTTCTTAATTCCATGTCATAGCTACGGTTGTGAGCTTCGATTCGCATGTTTGAACACAAAAATCCGATATCACACGAGCCAGGTATGACCACTTTAATTTACTCACAGGCTCTTCTCAAGTCCCTCCTCAAATTGGCTAATTCCTTCATGTCTCTCGACCTGAGTTTCAAAATCTTGATTTTTTAATTCCATAAGATAGCTAGGGTTGTGAGCTTCGATTTGCATGTTTGATCACAAAAATCCATTATCACACGAGCCAGGTATGAACATTTTAATTTACTCACGGGCTCTTTTCAACTCCCTCCTCAAATTTGCTAATTTCTTCATGTCTCTTGACCTGAGTTTCAAAATCTTGATTTTTTAATTCCATGTCATAGCTAGGGTTGTGAGCTTCGATTCGCATGTTTGAACACAAAAATCCGATATCACACGAGCCAGGTATGACCATTTTAATTTACTCACGGGCTCTTGTCAACGCCCTCCTCAAATTTGCTAATTTCTTCATGTCTCTCGACCTGAGTTTCCAAATCTTGATTTTTAAATTCAATAAGATAGCTAGCTTTGTTAGCTTCGATTTGCATGTTTGATCACAAAAATCCATTATCACACGAGCCAGGTATGAACATTTTAATTTCGTCACGGGCTCTTCTCAAGTCCCTCCTCAAATTTGCTAATTTCTTCATGTCTCTCGACCTGAGTTTCAAAATCTTGATTTTTTAATTCCATACGATAGCTAGCGTTGTTAGCTTCGATTCGCATCTTTGAACACAAAAATCCGATATCACACGAGCCAGGTATGACCATTTTAATTTACTCACGGGCTCTTCTCAAGTCCCTCCTCAAATTGGCTAATTCCTTCATGTCTCTCGACCTGAGTTTCAAAATCTTGATTTTCTAATTTCATAGGATAGCTAGGGTTGTGAGCTTCGATTTGCATGTTTGATCACAAAAATCCATTATCACACGAGCCAGGTATGACCATTTTAATTTACTCACGGGCTCTTGTCAACTCCCTCTTCAAATTTGCTAATTTCTTCATGTCTCTTGACTTGAGTTTAAAAGTCTTGATTTCTTAATTCCATGTCATAGCTACGGTTGTGAGCTTCGATTCGCATGTTTGAACACAAAAATCCGATATCACACGAGCCAGGTATGACCACTTTAATTTACTCACAGGCTCTTCTCAAGTCCCTCCTCAAATTGGCTAATTCCTTCATGTCTCTCGACCTGAGTTTCAAAATCTTGATTTTTTAATTCCATAAGATAGCTAGGGTTGTGAGCTTCGATTTGCATGTTTGATCACAAAAATCCATTATCACACGAGCCAGGTATGAACATTTTAATTTACTCACGGGCTCTTTTCAACTCCCTCCTCAAATTTGCTAATTTCTTCATGTCTCTTGACCTGAGTTTCAAAATCTTGATTTTTTAATTCCATGTCATAGCTAGGGTTGTGAGCTTCGATTCGTAACTTTGAACACAAAAATCCGATATCACACGAGCCAGGTATGACCATTTTAATTTACTCACGGGCTCTTGTCAACGCCCTCCTCAAATTTGCTAATTTCTTCATGTCTCTCGACCTGAGTTTCCAAATCTTGATTTTTAAATTCAATAAGATAGCTAGCTTTGTTAGCTTCGATTTGCATGTTTGATCACAAAAATCCATTATCACACGAGCCAGGTATGAACATTTTAATTTCGTCACGGGCTCTTCTCAAGTCCCTCCTAAAATTTGCTAATTTCTTCATGTCTCTCGACCTGAGTATCAAAATCTTGATTTTTTAATTCCATACGATAGCTAGCGTTGTTAGCTTCGATTCGCATCTTTGAACACAAAAATCCGATATCACACGAGCCAGGTATGACCATTTTAATTTACTCACGGGCTCTTCTCAAGTCCCTCCTCAAATTGGCTAATTCCTTCATGTCTCTCGACCTGAGTTTCAAAATCTTGATTTTTTAATTCCATAGGATAGCTAGGGTTGTGAGCTTCGATTTGCATGTTTGATCACAAAAATCCATTATCACACGAGCCAGGTATGACCATTTTAATTTACTCACGGGCTCTTGTCAACTCCCTCCTCAAATTTGCTAATTTCTTCATGTCTCTTGACTTGAGTTTCAAAGTCTTGATTTCTTAATTCCATGTCATAGCTACGGTTGTGAGCTTCGATTCGCATGTTTGAACACAAAAATCCGATATCACACGAGCCAGGTATGACCACTTTAATTTACTCACAGGCTCTTCTCAAGTCCCTCCTCAAATTGGCTAATTCCTTCATGTCTCTCGACCTGAGTTTCAAAATCTTGATTTTTTAATTCCATAAGATAGCTAGGGTTGTGAGCTTCGATTTGCATGTTTGATCACAAAAATCCATTATCACACGAGCCAGGTATGAACATTTTAATTTACTCACGGGCTCTTTTCAACTCCCTCCTCAAATTTGCTAATTTCTTCATGTCTCTTGACCTGAGTTTCAAAATCTTGATTTTTTAATTCCATGTCATAGCTAGGGTTGTGAGCTTCGATTCGTAACTTTGAACACAAAAATCCGATATCACACGAGCCAGGTATGACCATTTTAATTTACTCACGGGCTCTTGTCAACGCCCTCCTCAAATTTGCTAATTTCTTCATGTCTCTCGACCTGAGTTTCCAAATCTTGATTTTTAAATTCAATAAGATAGCTAGCTTTGTTAGCTTCGATTTGCATCTTTGAACACAAAAATCCGATATCACACGAGCCAGGTATGACCATTTTAATTTACTCACGGGCTCTTCTCAAGTCCCTCCTCAAATTGGCTAATTCCTTCATGTCTCTCGACCTGAATTTCAAAATCTTGATTTTTTAATTCCATAAGATAGCTAGGGTTGTGAGCTTCGATTTGCATGTTTGATCACAAAAATCCATTATCACACGAGCCAGGTATGACCATTTTAATTTACTCACGGGCTCTTCTCAAGTCCCTCCTCAAATTTGCTAATTTCTTCATGTCTCTCGACCTGAGTTTCCAAATCTTGATTTTTAAATTCAATAAGATAGCTAGCTTTGTTAGCTTCGATTCGCATCTTTGAACACAAAAATCCGATATCACACGAGCTAGGTATGACCATTTTAATTTACTCACGGGCTCTTGTCAAGTCCCTCCTCAAATTTGCTAATTCCTTCATGTCTCTCGACCTGAGGTTCAAAATCTTGATTTTTTAATTCCATGTCATAGCTAGCGTTGTTATCTTCGATTCGCATGTTTGAACACAAAAATCCGATATCACACGAGCCAGGTATGACCATTTTAATTTACTCACGGGTTCTTGTCAACTCCCTCCTCAAATTTGCTAATTTCTTCATGTCTCTCGACCCGAGTTTCAAAATCTTGACTTTTTAATTCCATAAGATAGCTAGCGTTGTTAGCTTCGATTCGCATCTTTGAACACATCTTCGAGCCAGGTATGAACATTTTAATTTCGTCACGGGCTCTTCTCAACTCCCTCCTCAAATTTGCTAATTTCTTCATGTCTCTCGACCTGAGTTTCAAAATCTTGATTTTTTAATTCCATAAGATAGCTAGGGTTGAGAGCTTAGATTTGCATTTTTGATCACAAAAATCCATTATCACACGAGCCAGGTATGAATATTTTAATTTACTCACGGGCTCTTTTCAACTCCCTCCTCAAATTTGCTAATTTCTTCATGTCTCTTGACCTGAGTTTCAAAATCTTGATTTTTTAATTCCATGTCATAGCTAGGGTTGTGAGCTTCGATTCGCATGTTTGAACACAAAAATCCGATATCACACGAGCCAGGTATGACCATTTTAATTTACTCACGGGCTCTTGTCAACGCCCTCCTCAAATTTGCTAATTTCTTCATGTCTCTCGACCTGAGTTTCCAAATCTTGATTTTTAAATTCAATAAGATAGCTAGCTTTGTTAGCTTCGATTTGCATGTTTGATCACAAAAATCCATTATCACACGAGCCAGGTATGAACATTTTAATTTCGTCACGGGCTCTTCTCAAGTCCCTCCTCAAATTTGCTAATTTCTTCATGTCTCTCGACCTGAGTTTCAAAATCTTGATTTTTTAATTCCATACGATAGCTAGCGTTGTTAGCTTCGATTCGCATCTTTGAACACAAAAATCCGATATCACACGAGCCAGGTATGACCATTTTAATTTACTCACGGGCTCTTCTCAAGTCCCTCCTCAAATTGGCTAATTCCTTCATGTCTCTCGACCTGAGTTTCAAAATCTTGATTTTCTAATTTCATAGGATAGCTAGGGTTGTGAGCTTCGATTTGCATGTTTGATCACAAAAATCCATTATCACACGAGCCAGGTATGACCATTTTAATTTACTCACGGGCTCTTGTCAACTCCCTCTTCAAATTTGCTAATTTCTTCATGTCTCTTGACTTGAGTTTAAAAGTCTTGATTTCTTAATTCCATGTCATAGCTACGGTTGTGAGCTTCGATTCGCATGTTTGAACACAAAAATCCGATATCACACGAGCCAGGTATGACCACTTTAATTTACTCACAGGCTCTTCTCAAGTCCCTCCTCAAATTGGCTAATTCCTTCATGTCTCTCGACCTGAGTTTCAAAATCTTGATTTTTTAATTCCATAAGATAGCTAGGGTTGTGAGCTTCGATTTGCATGTTTGATCACAAAAATCCATTATCACACGAGCCAGGTATGAACATTTTAATTTACTCACGGGCTCTTTTCAACTCCCTCCTCAAATTTGCTAATTTCTTCATGTCTCTTGACCTGAGTTTCAAAATCTTGATTTTTTAATTCCATGTCATAGCTAGGGTTGTGAGCTTCGATTCGTAACTTTGAACACAAAAATCCGATATCACACGAGCCAGGTATGACCATTTTAATTTACTCACGGGCTCTTGTCAACGCCCTCCTCAAATTTGCTAATTTCTTCATGTCTCTCGACCTGAGTTTCCAAATCTTGATTTTTAAATTCAATAAGATAGCTAGCTTTGTTAGCTTCGATTTGCATGTTTGATCACAAAAATCCATTATCACACGAGCCAGGTATGAACATTTTAATTTCGTCACGGGCTCTTCTCAAGTCCCTCCTAAAATTTGCTAATTTCTTCATGTCTCTCGACCTGAGTATCAAAATCTTGATTTTTTAATTCCATACGATAGCTAGCGTTGTTAGCTTCGATTCGCATCTTTGAACACAAAAATCCGATATCACACGAGCCAGGTATGACCATTTTAATTTACTCACGGGCTCTTCTCAAGTCCCTCCTCAAATTGGCTAATTCCTTCATGTCTCTCGACCTGAGTTTCAAAATCTTGATTTTTTAATTCCATAGGATAGCTAGGGTTGTGAGCTTCGATTTGCATGTTTGATCACAAAAATCCATTATCACACGAGCCAGGTATGACCATTTTAATTTACTCACGGGCTCTTGTCAACTCCCTCCTCAAATTTGCTAATTTCTTCATGTCTCTTGACTTGAGTTTCAAAGTCTTGATTTCTTAATTCCATGTCATAGCTACGGTTGTGAGCTTCGATTCGCATGTTTGAACACAAAAATCCGATATCACACGAGCCAGGTATGACCACTTTAATTTACTCACAGGCTCTTCTCAAGTCCCTCCTCAAATTGGCTAATTCCTTCATGTCTCTCGACCTGAGTTTCAAAATCTTGATTTTTTAATTCCATAAGATAGCTAGGGTTGTGAGCTTCGATTTGCATGTTTGATCACAAAAATCCATTATCACACGAGCCAGGTATGAACATTTTAATTTACTCAGGGGCTCTTTTCAACTCCCTCCTCAAATTTGCTAATTTCTTCATGTCTCTTGACCTGAGTTTCAAAATCTTGATTTTTTAATTCCATGTCATAGCTAGGGTTGTGAGCTTCGATTCGTAACTTTGAACACAAAAATCCGATATCACACGAGCCAGGTATGACCATTTTAATTTACTCACGGGCTCTTGTCAACGCCCTCCTCAAATTTGCTAATTTCTTCATGTCTCTCGACCTGAGTTTCCAAATCTTGATTTTTAAATTCAATAAGATAGCTAGCTTTGTTAGCTTCGATTTGCATCTTTGAACACAAAAATCCGATATCACACGAGCCAGGTATGACCATTTTAATTTACTCACGGGCTCTTCTCAAGTCCCTCCTCAAATTGGCTAATTCCTTCATGTCTCTCGACCTGAATTTCAAAATCTTGATTTTTTAATTCCATAAGATAGCTAGGGTTGTGAGCTTCGATTTGCATGTTTGATCACAAAAATCCATTATCACACGAGCCAGGTATGACCATTTTAATTTACTCACGGGCTCTTCTCAAGTCCCTCCTCAAATTTGCTAATTTCTTCATGTCTCTCGACCTGAGTTTCCAAATCTTGATTTTTAAATTCAATAAGATAGCTAGCTTTGTTAGCTTCGATTCGCATCTTTGAACACAAAAATCCGATATCACACGAGCTAGGTATGACCATTTTAATTTACTCACGGGCTCTTGTCAAGTCCCTCCTCAAATTTGCTAATTCCTTCATGTCTCTCGACCTGAGGTTCAAAATCTTGATTTTTTAATTCCATGTCATAGCTAGCGTTGTTATCTTCGATTCGCATGTTTGAACACAAAAATCCGATATCACACGAGCCAGGTATGACCATTTTAATTTACTCACGGGTTCTTGTCAACTCCCTCCTCAAATTTGCTAATTTCTTCATGTCTCTCGACCCGAGTTTCAAAATCTTGACTTTTTAATTCCATAAGATAGCTAGCGTTGTTAGCTTCGATTCGCATCTTTGAACACATCTTCGAGCCAGGTATGAACATTTTAATTTCGTCACGGGCTCTTCTCAACTCCCTCCTCAAATTTGCTAATTTCTTCATGTCTCTCGACCTGAGTTTCAAAATCTTGATTTTTTAATTCCATAAGATAGCTAGGGTTGAGAGCTTAGATTTGCATTTTTGATCACAAAAATCCATTATCACACGAGCCAGGTATGAATATTTTAATTTACTCACGGGCTCTTTTCAACTCCCTCCTCAAATTTGCTAATTTCTTCATGTCTCTTGACCTGAGTTTCAAAATCTTGATTTTTTAATTCCATGTCATAGCTAGGGTTGTGAGCTTCGATTCGCATGTTTGAACACAAAAATCCGATATCACACGAGCCAGGTATGACCATTTTAATTTACTCACGGGCTCTTGTCAACGCCCTCCTCAAATTTGCTAATTTCTTCATGTCTCTCGACCTGAGTTTCCAAATCTTGATTTTTAAATTCAATAAGATAGCTAGCTTTGTTAGCTTCGATTTGCATGTTTGATCACAAAAATCCATTATCACACGAGCCAGGTATGAACATTTTAATTTCGTCACGGGCTCTTCTCAAGTCCCTCCTCAAATTTGCTAATTTCTTCATGTCTCTCGACCTGAGTTTCAAAATCTTGATTTTTTAATTCCATACGATAGCTAGCGTTGTTAGCTTCGATTCGCATCTTTGAACACAAAAATCCGATATCACACGAGCCAGGTATGACCATTTTAATTTACTCACGGGCTCTTCTCAAGTCCCTCCTCAAATTGGCTAATTCCTTCATGTCTCTCGACCTGAGTTTCAAAATCTTGATTTTCTAATTTCATAGGATAGCTAGGGTTGTGAGCTTCGATTTGCATGTTTGATCACAAAAATCCATTATCACACGAGCCAGGTATGACCATTTTAATTTACTCACGGGCTCTTGTCAACTCCCTCTTCAAATTTGCTAATTTCTTCATGTCTCTTGACTTGAGTTTAAAAGTCTTGATTTCTTAATTCCATGTCATAGCTACGGTTGTGAGCTTCGATTCGCATGTTTGAACACAAAAATCCGATATCACACGAGCCAGGTATGACCACTTTAATTTACTCACAGGCTCTTCTCAAGTCCCTCCTCAAATTGGCTAATTCCTTCATGTCTCTCGACCTGAGTTTCAAAATCTTGATTTTTTAATTCCATAAGATAGCTAGGGTTGTGAGCTTCGATTTGCATGTTTGATCACAAAAATCCATTATCACACGAGCCAGGTATGAACATTTTAATTTACTCACGGGCTCTTTTCAACTCCCTCCTCAAATTTGCTAATTTCTTCATGTCTCTTGACCTGAGTTTCAAAATCTTGATTTTTTAATTCCATGTCATAGCTAGGGTTGTGAGCTTCGATTCGTAACTTTGAACACAAAAATCCGATATCACACGAGCCAGGTATGACCATTTTAATTTACTCACGGGCTCTTGTCAACGCCCTCCTCAAATTTGCTAATTTCTTCATGTCTCTCGACCTGAGTTTCCAAATCTTGATTTTTAAATTCAATAAGATAGCTAGCTTTGTTAGCTTCGATTTGCATGTTTGATCACAAAAATCCATTATCACACGAGCCAGGTATGAACATTTTAATTTCGTCACGGGCTCTTCTCAAGTCCCTCCTAAAATTTGCTAATTTCTTCATGTCTCTCGACCTGAGTATCAAAATCTTGATTTTTTAATTCCATACGATAGCTAGCGTTGTTAGCTTCGATTCGCATCTTTGAACACAAAAATCCGATATCACACGAGCCAGGTATGACCATTTTAATTTACTCACGGGCTCTTCTCAAGTCCCTCCTCAAATTGGCTAATTCCTTCATGTCTCTCGACCTGAGTTTCAAAATCTTGATTTTTTAATTCCATAGGATAGCTAGGGTTGTGAGCTTCGATTTGCATGTTTGATCACAAAAATCCATTATCACACGAGCCAGGTATGACCATTTTAATTTACTCACGGGCTCTTGTCAACTCCCTCCTCAAATTTGCTAATTTCTTCATGTCTCTTGACTTGAGTTTCAAAGTCTTGATTTCTTAATTCCATGTCATAGCTACGGTTGTGAGCTTCGATTCGCATGTTTGAACACAAAAATCCGATATCACACGAGCCAGGTATGACCACTTTAATTTACTCACAGGCTCTTCTCAAGTCCCTCCTCAAATTGGCTAATTCCTTCATGTCTCTCGACCTGAGTTTCAAAATCTTGATTTTTTAATTCCATAAGATAGCTAGGGTTGTGAGCTTCGATTTGCATGTTTGATCACAAAAATCCATTATCACACGAGCCAGGTATGAACATTTTAATTTACTCAGGGGCTCTTTTCAACTCCCTCCTCAAATTTGCTAATTTCTTCATGTCTCTTGACCTGAGTTTCAAAATCTTGATTTTTTAATTCCATGTCATAGCTAGGGTTGTGAGCTTCGATTCGTAACTTTGAACACAAAAATCCGATATCACACGAGCCAGGTATGACCATTTTAATTTACTCACGGGCTCTTGTCAACGCCCTCCTCAAATTTGCTAATTTCTTCATGTCTCTCGACCTGAGTTTCCAAATCTTGATTTTTAAATTCAATAAGATAGCTAGCTTTGTTAGCTTCGATTTGCATCTTTGAACACAAAAATCCGATATCACACGAGCCAGGTATGACCATTTTAATTTACTCACGGGCTCTTCTCAAGTCCCTCCTCAAATTGGCTAATTCCTTCATGTCTCTCGACCTGAATTTCAAAATCTTGATTTTTTAATTCCATAAGATAGCTAGGGTTGTGAGCTTCGATTTGCATGTTTGATCACAAAAATCCATTATCACACGAGCCAGGTATGACCATTTTAATTTACTCACGGGCTCTTCTCAAGTCCCTCCTCAAATTTGCTAATTTCTTCATGTCTCTCGACCTGAGTTTCCAAATCTTGATTTTTAAATTCAATAAGATAGCTAGCTTTGTTAGCTTCGATTCGCATCTTTGAACACAAAAATCCGATATCACACGAGCTAGGTATGACCATTTTAATTTACTCACGGGCTCTTGTCAAGTCCCTCCTCAAATTTGCTAATTCCTTCATGTCTCTCGACCTGAGGTTCAAAATCTTGATTTTTTAATTCCATGTCATAGCTAGCGTTGTTATCTTCGATTCGCATGTTTGAACACAAAAATCCGATATCACACGAGCCAGGTATGACCATTTTAATTTACTCACGGGTTCTTGTCAACTCCCTCCTCAAATTTGCTAATTTCTTCATGTCTCTCGACCCGAGTTTCAAAATCTTGACTTTTTAATTCCATAAGATAGCTAGCGTTGTTAGCTTCGATTCGCATCTTTGAACACATCTTCGAGCCAGGTATGAACATTTTAATTTCGTCACGGGCTCTTCTCAACTCCCTCCTCAAATTTGCTAATTTCTTCATGTCTCTCGACCTGAGTTTCAAAATCTTGATTTTTTAATTCCATAAGATAGCTAGGGTTGAGAGCTTAGATTTGCATTTTTGATCACAAAAATCCATTATCACACGAGCCAGGTATGAATATTTTAATTTACTCACGGGCTCTTTTCAACTCCCTCCTCAAATTTGCTAATTTCTTCATGTCTCTTGACCTGAGTTTCAAAATCTTGATTTTTTAATTCCATGTCATAGCTAGGGTTGTGAGCTTCGATTCGCATGTTTGAACACAAAAATCCGATATCACACGAGCCAGGTATGACCATTTTAATTTACTCACGGGCTCTTGTCAACGCCCTCCTCAAATTTGCTAATTTCTTCATGTCTCTCGACCTGAGTTTCCAAATCTTGATTTTTAAATTCAATAAGATAGCTAGCTTTGTTAGCTTCGATTTGCATGTTTGATCACAAAAATCCATTATCACACGAGCCAGGTATGAACATTTTAATTTCGTCACGGGCTCTTCTCAAGTCCCTCCTCAAATTTGCTAATTTCTTCATGTCTCTCGACCTGAGTTTCAAAATCTTGATTTTTTAATTCCATACGATAGCTAGCGTTGTTAGCTTCGATTCGCATCTTTGAACACAAAAATCCGATATCACACGAGCCAGGTATGACCATTTTAATTTACTCACGGGCTCTTCTCAAGTCCCTCCTCAAATTGGCTAATTCCTTCATGTCTCTCGACCTGAGTTTCAAAATCTTGATTTTCTAATTTCATAGGATAGCTAGGGTTGTGAGCTTCGATTTGCATGTTTGATCACAAAAATCCATTATCACACGAGCCAGGTATGACCATTTTAATTTACTCACGGGCTCTTGTCAACTCCCTCTTCAAATTTGCTAATTTCTTCATGTCTCTTGACTTGAGTTTAAAAGTCTTGATTTCTTAATTCCATGTCATAGCTACGGTTGTGAGCTTCGATTCGCATGTTTGAACACAAAAATCCGATATCACACGAGCCAGGTATGACCACTTTAATTTACTCACAGGCTCTTCTCAAGTCCCTCCTCAAATTGGCTAATTCCTTCATGTCTCTCGACCTGAGTTTCAAAATCTTGATTTTTTAATTCCATAAGATAGCTAGGGTTGTGAGCTTCGATTTGCATGTTTGATCACAAAAATCCATTATCACACGAGCCAGGTATGAACATTTTAATTTACTCACGGGCTCTTTTCAACTCCCTCCTCAAATTTGCTAATTTCTTCATGTCTCTTGACCTGAGTTTCAAAATCTTGATTTTTTAATTCCATGTCATAGCTAGGGTTGTGAGCTTCGATTCGTAACTTTGAACACAAAAATCCGATATCACACGAGCCAGGTATGACCATTTTAATTTACTCACGGGCTCT